>NW_024429198.1:34414861-34419861 GCF_017639785.1 Mesocricetus auratus
GGGAGGGAGAAAGAAACAAAGAGAGAGATGCCCATTTCTTCATTCTGTGAACCTATACCTGATGGTGATTTGGTACCTGTACCACCACCGGGGCATTTGGAGAAAGACTGTGTCAAACACTGGTCTGGTGTCCACAAAAAGACAGGTAAAAAGAAGCAAAGTCACTGTCTAGAGTCTTCTGCAGATAAACTGTGTACATGTCACATTCATAAGCAATGACAGTCTTTCAAAGTAATGGACACATTGAGCTGTGTTCCCATACAGGAAGGAAACCAATGATAGCATTCAGTTAAATGAGTTTGGACAATGACAAGTATCTGTGAGGCCATAAAAGTTATCATGATCCCGACACCCTAGACAGTTCCCACCAAGTTACTTCAGCTTGCTTGCACAGCCTACACAGTCTCAAAGTAACCATGTCCCCTGTAACACATGAGGCATGCTCACCGTGATAGTGACCCTCACTTGCTTATTCATTTTAATGGTTCCTCTCCTATCAGTTTTTATACAGGAGGGAATATCCGTTTGGAAATGTGTAGTTGACCCCTGACCTGTACTCCCAAGGATGTTAGGTTCTTGGTTTTGTATAGTTCCACATCTGCTTTCTTACTGTGGTGGTACCCACTTGTTTCCTGAGTGCTCCCATTAGCTTATGTCAGGCACATATAATTTCCTATCTGACCACACAAAACTCAAAATCTCACATGGTTTCCAGGGAACAAACAACTCCAATTCTCACTACCTACATGACAGCACATTTCTTTTTACCTGTCTTTTTGTGGGTGTGCTTGCTTTGACTGAGAATGGAACTCTGTAGCTGACTCATGGTTTATCCAACCACATTCTTCTATATGGCTTATAATTCTGTTTCCACCCCTGTCACCTGAGCCCCAAACTCTCCAGTTCCCTTTTTAGAGCTCTCCTGGGTACTTGGTTTAATTCTCACACAGAACACACCTTAAATGGAACTGTGTCTACTGATCTACCTGATCCATTTCTTCCCATACTTTCCACTCAGAAATTGGTTGCACCGGTCCACCAGTCATTGGACAATGCCTTAATTTTGCTCATACCCTTCTATAGCTCAGAATTAAGCATACCCAAGTCTGCCAGACTCTTGCTGTTGCTACAGCTCTACTCTTGGGCTTCACAACTGTAACATCTGTTATCCACACAGTGACTAACAGTGCAGAGCCAGAAGTGTAGATGCCGCGTCATTGTGGGTCTCTCTGGAAACATGCCAAGGGTGGATCTTCTTCCATAGTGTGTAATCTGCAGATTTTATATATTTCCTGAAGGATAGCCCAGGCAGCCTTATTTTGTGGTTTAAATCTTTCCAAACCCATCAATATACAACTGAAAGAGCAAACAGGAGTTTGAAAGTAGTACAAGCTAAACACCATCAACAACATCTATAGTAAAACTCAGCAGCCATGTCACAGCAGGAAGTCAACAGTGGAAGGGGTTCATTCAGGAGATAACTACAGCAGTGTCCAGGTGAAACTCTGACACTCTCCTGCAGGAGCAGGGACATGGCTAAACATGAGACAGACAAATTAGCCAGGAAGAACTTATTGGACATCACAGCAGGGCATTGGAAATAGTGGTTGGAGTGGTAGTGTGTGTGTGTGTGTGTGTGTGTGTGTGTGTGTGTGTATGTGTGTGTTCTACACAGTGTTTCAAGTACTTGCCAAGCTACTTTCATGGTCTTTTAAACCATCTAATCAAATGTTCTTTCAGGATAAACACAATACTGAGGAGGCAGTTCTGAAGACAGGAGCTGATTTAAACAGTCATCAAAGATGGAAAAAGTAAAGACAAAATCGAGATGAAGTTGATTAAGAAACCAAAGGATTCTAGGAAATAGTTGTCCTGTATTTGGATGCTAGAAGATACAGAAGGCAAACTTTGACTTCAGGATGAAGATGTGAGGTAAGAAACTCTGACATAGAAGATGAAGATTCCAGTCCTTCATATTCTAAGAGTCAGCAAGCCAATTTCATACATGAGAATACACAATGGAAAGACTCTAAATTCCATGCCAGAACTCACAAAGAAAAGAAAAAGACAGCAAAGTAATATTCTAGCAGACAATAAATACATGCTAGAGAAAATAGCCCACACGAGCCCATGAAAATACAATCTGCTCCTTCAAAATTAGGTATAAAACAGAAGGAAAATGATTCAGGCTCTGAAAGAATATAGACTAGAATTGGGGAATAAATGGGATTACCAAAACCCAAACTCAGAAATTAGATGATAAAGTCAAAAGAACTGGAATAAAAAAGAAATATTCCCTGAGATTCCTTGAGACTTAGCACTAAATTAAAATGAGCACAAGGGAAACATAAGCAGAACACATGGTTTATGGTAGCACAACATAAAAATGAACAAGGCAAAAAATGAATGGAGACAAAAGGCAAAAGGAAAGAAGATGCAGATATTGAAGAAAGAGGAAGGAAGGAAGGAGAAAAGGAAGGAAGGAAGGAAGAAAGGAAGACAGGAGGAAAGGAAGAGAAAAGGAAAGAAGGGAGAACCACATACAGGATGATCTAGCACATGTGTTATGTAACTACACAAAGAAGACAGCCCAAGCTAAGAAATGGTGACCATGACCATCAGACATGGTAATAGGAAAGCCCTCCTAAAATAATAACTTTCCCCAAAGATCTTAACACATTTAAAGGTTGTACCGTGAACATGGAATTGCTAATACAGAAAGGTGAACCCCAACACACAATGTAATAAAAATATGTTGGGACTCTAGAGCTATGGTATAAAGACCTGAGTGATACGCAACAGGATGGTGGACTAAACAGACGGTTTTGTTGTGAAGTGCTGATTGTCAACTTGACAGAGTCTGGAATCACGAGGGAGAAGAATTGGGGCATACCTATGGAGGATTATCTTGGTTGTGTTAACTGATGTGGGCAGACCTGTCTTAATCATGCACAGGACCATTCACTAGGCTAGAGATCCTGGACTGAGTAAGCTGGAGGAATAGATTTGAGGTCTAGCATGCAGGCATCAGTCTCTACTGCTTGGCTATGATGCAGTGTGCCCAGAGGCTTCTGGATTCTGCTTCCTTGATCTCTCTGTTACAAGACTGTAACCTTGAGATATAATAATCCCCTTCTCTCTTAAGTTGATTTTGCCAAATCGTTTTATCCCACCAAGGGGGAAATTGACTGACAGTTGCCTTGGCATTTCTTGGCCATGTTGTAAATGTATGATCATCTTCAAGAAACTCAAGGAAGGAAAAATAAGAATAAGTTTTCATCTGCTAAATTCACTTCTGGTTCTAGAGATGCACAAAGACTGAGGAACACCACCTCTGTACAACCTGCCTGGCAAATGTGCTAGACTGTGAGACAGAGTGGGGGGACTATGAGCACAGACTTGAGGGGACCGAAGAATAGATAGAGTACTATGGCAACTGAGGAGCAGAGCTGCAAGGAGCGGAGAACCTAGAAACACAAGTGGAGAGCTGCCCTCTGGACACATGTGAACTCCACTGAGGAGAAGTGGCCCTGAGACTTTGAGGCTGTTTCATGAAGGTTGTGTATCCCAACACAAACGAATAATTGTGGAAAATCCTAGTTCCTCCTGTGAAGCAGTTAACATTGACTGTCAGGATCTAAACACATAGGAGACAACTTTCTGGGCTTGTCTTTAAAGAAGTTTTTATATTTAAGTGGGTGGAGCCATTCTACAGGCTAAGGTCCTGGAATGAAGGGAAAGCAGAACATTAGCTGAACACTAGCATGTGTCTGCCTCTGCTTCCTGGCCACAGGTTCAACATGACCAGCCTCCTGTTTCTGCTCCCATGGCTTTCTCACCATTACCTCAGAAATGTGAGCCAAAATACTTCCCTGGGTTGACTTCTCTAGGTATTTTGTTGAAGAAATGAGAAAAGTAACAGATTTACCCATTCCTCAGGATCCATAACATACCATGGAAGTTGGGACTAGCTTCCTAGCGCCTATAAATATGTCATCTCATATGTCTTTGAAGGTGTTAAGTTAAAGCTTTCTGAATAAGGACATTTTCCTGAGTTGTCTGGGTAGCCTGATGTAACCATAGCCACTCTCTGAATAGGCTCAAGGGGCAAGATAGAGAGCAAGGACAGAAGCAGAGGCCCTGGAGGAGCAAAGTTGCTCTTCCTCTGGTCTTGAAGTTGGAGGGAGCGAGGATCTGAGAAGCCAAGAGTTCCAGAAGCCAGCAATGCAGGATTCCAAGAGCCAAGATCCCATGATCCCAGGAGCCCAGGTGTGTAGTGCTTGGCAACAGAGAAGCCCAGGAATACAGGAGCAGGGGGAAGAAACAGAAGTGTCAAAATCAAATGGGATTTTTCTTTTAACCTCAGAGCCCAGGAATTCAACACTGTGGAATCATTTAGACTTCTTTCCAGAAAAGAAACCTACCTTAAGAGTGACAAGCTTGTTGAAATTAATTATAGTATCAATCGGAAACTAATCTGGTCACCAGCCGTTTGTCTTGAAAACTGATCAAAGGAAGTAAGCACCCGCCCTTTGTGTGTCATTTTAAAAGCTCTTTTCTCATGTATTGTATCCCTATTGAAGTTTCCCCACCCCCTTTCCTCCCAGTTCTTCCCCTCACTACCTGTCTCCCCCAGATCCACTCCTCCTGTTTCCATTCAGGAAAGGACAGGCATCCATTTCAACCAAACATGTCATAACAAGTTACAATAAGACTAGGCACACATCCTCATATTACGGCTGCATGAGGCAACCCAGTAGGAGGAAAAGGTTCCCAAAATCAGGCAAGAGAGTCAGAGACAGTCTTCATTCCCACTGCTAAGTGTCCCACAAGAATACCAAGCTGCACATCCATAACATATACGCAGAGGACCTAGTATAGACCCCATACAAGCTCCCGGATTGTCACTTCACTCTCAGAGCCCTTAGCCTCCATGAACCCTGGTTAGCTGGTTTGGTGGGCCATTTTTTTGTGGTGGCCTTGACCCCTCTGGCTCCTAC
>NW_024429198.1:34424861-34547361 GCF_017639785.1 Mesocricetus auratus
TGTAAGGATATACATAAAATATTGTGTATTTATATTTTATATGCATGAATTCAGTATATTTTGAATATGAATTAAAAGGGCAAGTATCCATGAGTCTTAGTTTCACCTGTTATTAACCAATGCGAATAAAGAGACCCACATTAGCAGGATTTATGGCAGTGAAATGTGGGTGGGACAGTTTGTACAAATTTAAAACATAAAGCATATGGGGCATTATCAATAAAAATAAGGGGAAGCATCCTTTCTTGGCAAATCCTTATCTCTGCCTATTTGCCTGTCTAGGGAAAAGAGGGCAATTACAAGAAAAACAGATAAGGGAGCACGGAGTACCTCCCGATTTAATTTCCAACAGTATTTTTTTAAGTAAGAACTGTGGTCACTGCAACTACAACACTTTAAGTTAAAGACACGGTGGTTTCTTAGGCCAGCTTTTCACCAGGACAACTGCTCTGCTCAGTTGTTGGGGCTGCCGGACATTGCTCGCATCAACCCAGGCTCACATCTCCTGCTGTGAGTACCTGAGGTTTGGAAATTGAATGCCAGGCCACTTTAGGGACATCCAAGTCCAGAGGATTCCCCCTGAAAACCCATGTGTTCTTCTGTGGAAGTCCATCCAGTGGGGATTGATGGCCACACTCCTGTCTCAGGGTTTGTCAGAGGGCAAGGACTTCCGGCATACACAGGGGAGCACACGTGTGGAGCACACGTGTAAACACAGGCAAACATTGGCAGGGCAGTTGAGGCCTCTTTCTATTTATTTCTCTTCTTCTCAAATGGTCTGGTGTCAAATTAGTTTGGGAAATTAGGCAGGCCTAGTGAGAATTGGCAAAGGCCGTCTACATCTTGGGTAGGAGAGACTTCCAGTCCATATTCACGAGGCTGATGAATTGTGAAGAGGTCTGTTAGAGGAAGACCTAACAATGAATGTGAGAGGAAGCTCTCCTTGTTTTCTGATTCCGGCACTGAATTCATTCACAGAAAAGTACCGATAGGGTTCTGGAGTCTGGTGTGGAAACTGACACAGGACATTCTGTAGCTGCTTCAGTCACTGGCATATACATAGCATCTAGTGTCTGGGCTGAGAACTTATCTCCAAGAAGAGGAGGAAGAGAAAGTGGCTATCCATGATTCATTTCACCCAACACCCCACATATTCTATCACCCCAGCAAAGTCAGAGACAAAGGATATCATTCCTGACTTCCAGATGAAGAAACTCATATCTGAGCAGGAAGGCAGAAAAGACAGAAACGCACTGGATTCAGAAGTAAGATTTAGGAAGCCAGTTTTTCTAAGTGGTGGCCACAGGGTCAGATGGGAGACAATGCTGTTGTACCAAAGCTCAGTGGCTGCTCCCTATCCCCTGACTCACTGGAGAAGTGGCACCAGATGCTCAAACACAAAGGAAAGTTCAAAAGATAGAAACACTGATGACCCTAGTCTGATCTGTACACATTATCTACAAATATGCAAGTGTCACAATGTACCCCCAAGTGTATGGCTATCATGCAAATTAGAAAACTCAAATAAGTGTTTGAGATGAAAAGAAGTTGATCCTGTATTTCTTCTCATATCACCAATACAATTGAAATTATAATTTCCTATAGTTACCTAAACTAATATACACTAATTTGTTTGTTTCTAAACTTAATTTTTAAATTATCAAACAAAACTTAAAGTATCATAAAGACATTTTCAAGTAAAATATACTTTACTTAGTTCTCCCTCTTACCACTGTTACTTACCATCTCCACTCTCTTGCTTACTTTTGTAACCTGCTCTGCTACGTGCCTGTGTGTGCATGTGTGTGTATGTATGCATTCAGGAGAGAGAGAGAGAGAGAGAAAGAGAGAGAGAGAGAGAGAGAGAGAGAGAGAGAGAGAGAGAGTGCATTGACCTGGTTTAGTATATTCCTTCATGAAATATGTCTAGCTCCACATTTTTCAGAAATTAATATACTTAACAAAGCTTCAAAATTGTCTATGTCTATAGATAACTTTGACCAGTATTTTAAACATTCAGAAAGCTATAACCATTAATTATAATCATATACCACATATTTTCTCCTATCCTTCCTGACAAGAAAATGTGATAAATTTCATAAGGCCCTCATGCATTAGCATAACACAGGTGTGACTTTCTCGAGATTTTCCCACACAGAAGAAGCTTCTAGAACATTAGCAAGTGGATATTGCCCATCTGAACCCACAGGTGTTTTGAAGGCTGTAGGAGAAGCCATGCAGCCTGGAAGAGCCTAGACTCAGGAAGCTATATCACTATGGATCACATGATAGTCACTAAGGAAATAATATACAAGGAAAAACCAAACTACACCCAGTGGGTAAAGTCTTGCCACACAAACGTGAGGACCCAAGTGCACTCCACCACACATACAAAAGCAGAGACTGAAGTATCCCTGGAGTGCATTAACTGAATGACAAGATACAGGTGCACTGAGAGACCATGTTTTAAAGAACAAGATAGAAAGTAACCAAGATAGAAAGATATCCACAGACACTCTGGCCTCCTCTCACGCATGCATTCGTTCTTGTATCTGTGTGTGTAATTCACACAAATACAACCATGTGTGTATAAATACACACACTCACTTCTGTCACATGTCATTGCAAAGGTGTGTAAGATTCACACCCAGTTTCTCCAGGGGCCTTCACTCCAGTGAGCAGGCTGGGACAAAAGACCAGAGCTGTGAAAATCTGTAAGTGGTTGGCACAGTCCCAGAATGGCTGCCCTTTACCAAAAGAAAAAAAAAAAGAAAAAGAAAAGAAAAAAATGAGTTTAGTTAAAGAGATTTCAATTTCTGAGAGGCAAATTTGATTCTGAAAGAGGTTTTCAAATTCCACACATGTGTGAGGCCATGCTTCTGTCCCATTCCAAGGTGAGTAAATGAGCCATTCCACGGATCACTCATCTCACGTGGAACTGTAATGAGATTTGGAAGCAAACTGCATGGACTTGAAATTATAATAGTTGCCATTGACCAAAGTAACTCCAATGTTCTGTTTTTGCAAATGATGGCTTATAAAAAAGAATCTCCCCTGGAAGAAACTCCAATCAACTCCTTTATATGCACCTGCCAAATATCTGTTACCTAAGCTAATCGATATAAATGGTCTCTGCAATTAGAAAACACAGCTCGGGTGTGTGGCACTCACATCCTTCTAGGGATGGTATTGGACCAGACCTGAAGGACTCAGACAGAGAGAGCACACATCCGCTCTGTCACCACAGCCTCCTGAGCAGGGACTGGCTGAGAAAGGCAGTTCTAAAGGCCCATGTTCTTGTACCAGGGACTTTCCTCCCCCAACAAAAGTCTCCTTAGATGGCACACAGTGGGGGCTTTTCAGTTGGCTCAGAGATTCTTGGCTCCCTGGGTTTCAGGTGTTGAATTATATCCAAGGACGATACATGTCATATGTCCTTGGATGCCTTCAAGTGGGAAATGATTTTTGGGTTTCCTTGAATATGAAGTGGATATATGATTGCCAAAGAGAAACTATATGCACATGTTAAATCACACTGTGTTTCATTATTCACAAAGATTGTGTTGAGGCATTGGCATCTCTTGCCAAAAGGTTAGTAGCTACCTGATCGTCCTCACAGTCATGGGGATATGTAGGCTTTCCCTCACCAGTATTTGACTCCTGTGGACCATGCTATAGACAGCAACCTTCTGGCTGGATCAGGGGTCTGTTTTTCAAACATCTGCTTGCATTATAGTTCTTCTAGAAGAATTTTTGGGTCAAAGAGCCCACACCATTGTAAAAGATTTTATGCATGTGGTGAATTACTCAAAATGAAGGGACAGCTGTCATGTCACTACAGGGTGTGTGTGTGTGTGTGTGTGTGTGTGTGTGTGTGTGTGTAGTAAACATGTGTTTATACCTTTATATTTGTTAAGTGTGTGGAGTATATGTACAGTGTATATGTGTATCTATCTGTGTGTATGTTGTGTGTGATGAATATGTGTATGATATACATGTTTCTCTATATGTTGTGTGATATGTGTGTGGTATGTTTGTGTGTATGTGTGTGTGAGCATGCTGATTTCATGTGTTTGTGCATGAATGCATCAGAGAACAATCTGCCCTGACAATAGATATAAGAAGGAAGACAGAGCAAGGTCCCTCTGCTCTCCTATAGGGGTTCACTTTATCTGCCCATCTTCCTTCCCTTTATTTGCTCTGTTGGGTGTGTCCGAGTGCACATTTGACACTTCTGGGGTGTAGATCCCCTGTCTCTAGATGGACACCCTATACTCTGAAATGCATCCATTCCTACCACCTCCTAGAGTGAGTTCTTGCACACTTCCCATTTCTGGCTGTGCTTCTAAACTTGTCCACACCCACCATGCAATTCCAGGACAGCCACCTCCACTATGTGCTGCTGACTCCCCTCTGTCCTCTCTGTCCCCTTAGACTTCATTCCTTTATTGTAACTTTTAACAGGGTTTAAGTAGCCATTAGAGATAACTGGCAATGTTAAATCCACCTGTCTAGGTGGGTTGTGCTGTTAGGTACAGCCTGGGAACTTTAGACATGGCTTTCACTTCCATGTGGCATGGGGAATGATGCCTCAGTCCTTTTTTGCCCAAGAGCAATTGTTTTGATCCTTCTGACCCCAGCATTCATGTGTGTGTGTCAGGGCTGGTACTGAAGATGAGATTTGGGGCACACATGCTGATACAGAACTGTGCCTAGAGCCCTTGTTTGGAGATCTTCCAAAGGTTCTGGTAGCATCACTGTTTGGAGAAGGTGGAAGGAGATAGACATCTTGCACCTAGCCCCAACACGTGTCCAGCATCCAATGGGGCAAGCTGTGTGGCTGTTATGAATGATTCACTGGTGCTGCGAGAGCATCCTGGTGGAAAGAGAATGGACTCCAGATGGGTATAGTGAGAGGCCATATCCACGCAGAAGCTGTTAGTCATGGAAAGTAGTGTCAGATAATGACCATGCTTTCCAAATAATCCAAAACTATCTGCACACCGTACTAAGGGTTACCGTCCTGTGATGCTCAACAGGTGGTCAAAGATGATGCCCACAGTCCTCATGGAGCACTGGCTCCCTTCAGACCTCCATCTCTGAGGGTGCACAGAACATCAGTCAAAGCCACAGGCCAATTAATATGAACTTCAATTTTTCTTCTCTTGTTCCCTCCCTTTCTCTCCCCACTCCCTTTCCTTCTTGATCTTTCCTTTTCATTTTAAAGTCAGAGGAGAGGATCTTCATTGAAAGAAGTTAAGCTTTCTCAGCCTCACTTCAGTACCTCTGCTCCCATTGGATTATGGGTATACAACTAGCCAGGTCAAAAAAATACTAACGATGAATTTCTTATCAATAGCAAAGATTTTTATCTTTCAGGTTTTTGGATTTTCATCCTGACCTTCTGAGGAAAGGATCAAATGGATAGAATGGATGAAAGAATATATCTTTGTGATTTTTGAACTGCTAATTTATAAAAAACAAATACCTTCAAGTAATTGTGTGGTGAAACAGGGAAGAAAAAGATATTACTGTTAATTGTCAATGTTCTGTCTTCCTATGGTATTAAGAGTCTCTAATGCAATTGCCCTAGTTTCAGATGGCAAGAGAAGGTTCTCTGGTCAAGCCATTATTTGAAAAGAATCTCCCAGTGAAGCACCATTCAAACTATGTCACTTAGTGGTATAGGAACTGATGATTTATGTCTTTCAATCTTTTGGAAACAAAGACATATAACTTGTTTGGCTTGATAACTGTTTGTCTGTCTACCTATCCTCTATTTATCTATCATCTATCTCTATCCTTGGGTATATGTCTTCATACTCTCATTTCAATGGATTTAGAAAAGTCAACATATATGCACAAACAACGAAGATGTAACTGACATTCAGACCATGGCATCAAGACTGTGGTAAAAGGTGGGTGGGGCCTCCCATCGCAGTGAAAGACCCTGACCCATGAAACCAGGTAACTTTCCGAGGATGACATGAAAAATTGTCCTCCAGCCTCCACATGCATGCACAATGCATGCACACACATACAAATCCCACAATTTAAGAATGAAGCCCAATTAGAAATTCCTGAACTGGACTTCAGGCTTGGGCCAAATGTCCCCTTATGTCATGGATTACCAGGTATGGGACATGTTACTTCACACTATTTAGCGATTGTTAGGCAGTGATAAGCAGGGCAAAATATTGTTTTACACATTGAAATTCACAAACAAGCTCATTAATTTCTCCCATTTTTAAGACGCTATATTCCTATGCTCCTTTGTACAGCTTGTTGGAATCTGCTAACTAGCCACCATGTGTCTGGTTTGTGTCTGATCCCAAGTGCTTCCTTCATCTTCCCTCACACTTCAGCTTCTGGGAGTCACAGTGTACGATCCCACCTCTGTAGACCCCTGGATCGCACCGCATTCATCTTCTGATACCTAGCCCATCCATTCAAAAAGACCAGTGCCTGCACATTACAGATGAAATCCTCAGAGTTGGTCAAAACAACAATATTTTGAAATATTTCCAATCTCATCTGATTTTTTCCTTTGCACATTCTGCTTTAGTGTCTATTTGTCCTGCTAATCTTTTTTAGTGATACATCTTTAAACAGCTTTCCAAAAATGCTGTCTCAGGAGATGGCTCAGTCAGTAATGTACTTGCTATGAAAGCATGAGAACCTGGGTTTGTTCCCAGAATCCATTCAAAAAAGCCAGGCATAGTAGCATGTGCTTGGAATCCCAGCACTGGGAAGACAGACAGATGGATCCTGGAGGCTTGCTGGCCAGAGGTCTAGTTGAATTTGCAAGTTGTTGGTTCAGTGTTCAGAGAGATTCTGTTCTGTCTCAAAAATTAGGTGAAGAGTGACAGAATGATGCCTGAAGTTAACCTTTAACTTACACACACACACACACACACACACACACACACACACACACACATGCACACATAGACAGACACACAAGTGTAAACACATGTGCACACACACATACATCTTCTTTTAGGGTGTCATGAAATAAACATCTTTAGTAATTGCAAATGAGTTCAGTTCTGTGAAATTAAAAGAAGCTGATGTCTAAAACGCATTGCAATGTGAATTTGACATGTTCTTCCTGAGAGTGATAATGGGTTTGGTAGAAGCTGCTTTTCTAACTGTTTTCTATTCATCTCTGAACACATGTAGCTTAGAAACATCCTTAAACATGAAATAATCAGAGACATTAGCTTTCTGTAGCTGGTGATGTAAGGGCTATCCACATGACTGTGGAGGTGTAGGGTTAAGTGTTCTAGCTAAATTCTGTTGCTGAGACAAAACACTCCGACCAAAAGTGTCTTAAAAGAAGGAAGGGTTTAATTGCACTTACACGTCCCAGTCCATCACTGGGGGAAGTCAGGGCAGAAACTCAAGGAGGAGCGTAGAGCAGAAACCATGGAGGAACACTGCTTTCCATCTTGCTTGTTCCCTGGGTTCTGCTCACCTCTTTTTCTTATACTTCTTAGGACCATTTGCCTAAGAATGTTATCACCCACAGTGGGCTATGCCTCCTACATCAAACAACAATAAAGTCAATTCCCCCACAGTCATGGTCACAAGCCAGCCTGATGTAGGCATTTTTTCAATCGAGAACTTCCTCTCAGATGACACTAGGCTGTGTCAAGTTAATAATTAAAGCTAACCAGGACAGTAAGCCTTGAGCCTTATTCCAAAGCATACAGTGCACGATTCCCAAGATTCTCCATTGCAGGTGGTGAAAGACACACAAGACCACAATATGGAGACAAGAAGCTGTGGCAGACGGATTCCTTTCTCACAGATCAGGACACTAAGGCAAGAGATGTGAGGTGAGATGTTGGGTTACTGAGCTCTGAGGGGTAGAGCTTCTTCCTCATTTATCACCTAGTACTGTCCCTGGGAAACGTGATCCCATTCATCCAGGACCTAATTGGAAGTACAAAGTCTACTGGAAAAATGAAGGTAAAATGCAGATTAATTTAAGATACTTCCACAGAGGTCCTTGGAAGATCACCAAATTCATTACCACTGGCATCACATTCAGAGGCAAAATCTTGTCCTTCAGTGAGGCCTCCTCTACAGAATTTATCTTGGAAATTAACTATTTGAGAATGCTCATTTGCTTTCACTGAGTTATCTAAACAGAAGTGGACACAAAGGCAGAAAAATAATCCAGTAATTACATGCTTGTTGTATTGGGTGGAGTTGTATTGATGGGGTCAGTTAAAGATTGAGGTTTTCTTTGCTGTAATATTAAGTATGTGTTTTCTGTTAAAAGAAAAATATTTGAGTAAATGTAAGAAAATCATATTTGGTACACATGTCATCAAACATTTCTTAATTTGATATCTAAATAAACAATGATCAATCTACATAGTCATCTGGAGAGGATGCATCCTGGGACTGGAATTGTGGCTGGCATTGCTATGGCCTTTAGTGTTAACTTCCTCAAGTTCTGACTTTGGAATCAGGTAGAAAAAGAAATCCCAAAAACATTACCTGCCCCACACCCTGAGATATTATTATAAAGTCAAATTTCTGAATCCCTTACTAGTGAATCTTTGAAAATAACTGTATCATATATTCACACAGTTTGATGGTCCCTGGAGAAACAGTGAGTTCTAGTTGGAGATGAGTGTGGGGAGCTTCAAGTGGCCCAGGCATGTCTAGGATGTTTATTAGCTGAAGCCTGCCCATGTCTATGACCAGCCTGGGCAAAGAAAGAATGGCTTGTCCTTTCCACCAAATAATGGCATGCCTTGAAATTGGCATAAGGGCATCAGAGGAGTATAAAATGAGTTGGTCAATGGCTGCAGTTTGGTTTGACATTGTGGTCACTACAGCAGGGCAGTAGGTCACAGTGAAATTCAAGTTTGTTGACAAGTGAGTTTTGTACAGAAGATCGATAAGTATAAGGTGAGAATAAGTTTCATAATGCTATGTTGAAGTTTGATAACTAGATCATTGACTTTAAGGCATGGTAAATACAATAAAATACAAGTGGTATTATTTCTCTTACTAAAGATTAATGCAAGTTTCAACGATTAGATGTGCACGAGCACTTAAATTTATTTTTATTATTCAGTTCGAAGAATACCTCACAGACACGCTTTTATCTGTAACTCAAAGGTACTAATTTGTGGAAGTTTGGTGATAGACTCAGTTCAGACTATCCAGAATCTGTGGTGAGGCCTGCCAGGTCAGATATACCGAGCAAAGCTGAACCTGGTAAGAACAATATGCCACTGAGCCCAGCAGAGCTAATGCGAAGGGTGCAGCTAGGCCAACATTTTTGTTGTTGCTGTTTGTTTGTTAGTTTGTTTGTTTGCTTGTCTGTTTGTTTTTGAGGTTGGGGTCTAGTCTCTAGTCCAGTCTGACTCTACACTCATGGCAATTCTAAGCTTCCCAAGCATTGGGGTCACTGGCATGAGGCACCATGTTCAATTCAGGTCAGTGGCTTTCAGAGTTATGAGTGAAATAAACCTGTTAGTCCCTCAGTGGGAAGAGCAGTGAACCCCCTTCTTCGCAGTGCAGGAATTAGTTCACAGGTCTCAGTTCCCTGTGGACATTGCTTTCAGTAAGTATTTGGGAAATGGTTTAGCCAAGGAATCCCTGGGTCTAGGTGGAGTCTGAGTGTGGTGGAAGAGGAATAATCGTTATGTGACAAGCGAACAGGACATCTATGTGTGAACCTCTGTAGATCATGCCCTTCTGGAAAACAAAGGCAAGGATGGTTATATGGGTGCCATGAAGCATGGGATTCTGGGAACTGCCTTGATATTTCTAAGTCTCACAGCTCCCAGTGCCCTTAATTAACCTGTTCCCACACTCACCCAGCAGGTGACCCATCACTTCCCTGCTCGTGTGTAGAAACTTCCACCAGCCTACCCCACCCTGTTGAAGGAATCAGGGGGCAGGACATCCTCCTGTTCCTTCCTTCCATATTCTACTGCCTCCTGCCGCTTCAGAAACAGTCCTAGTGGCCTCTTCTTATGGTGAAGAGCTGCCAGTCTAACCTAACTAACTGTGACTCATGGAGCTACCATATTCAATTGCTCTGCTCCTTGTGTGTTGGTCAGGATCATTAGTGTAGGTATGAGATCCTTCTGAACATTGGGTGAGGGGGAGGAGATTAAAACCCATCCAGTGTGGTGGTGATGTGGGGTTCTAGAAAATCTGTCTTATTTCTTTGGCCAACACTGTATTTTAGCACAAAGTAAAAAAAAAAGTTTGTTGGTATTTACAGCTTTGTTCTTTGGGAAAAAAATTAAAGCCTGTGAACCAGTTCTTAAGCTTCAAGGTTGTTGTCCCCAAACAGAGAAGTCTACTGATATGTAGGGTTCCAGAACATTCTCACTCGTGAATCATGTGTCATTCACCATGATAGACCCTTACTGAGGCAGTTTCTGAGCAAGAATGAACAAAAGGCAGAGAAGTTCATTGTGAACCTCCCTTCCTCACCAAGATAGATTTTGCTCGCTCACAGGCACAGTGTGCCAGCTGGATGTGGAATGGGCCCCATTAAACAGATGTCGCCTGGCTACCAAAACCATCACCAGAGAGTGTGAGAGCCATGTGAATGGTGAGCGAGAAGTTTAATTCGCCTGCAAAGGCGTTTGCACCCCATTCCGTCTAATGTGCTTAGAATATAACAAGACCACTCCGTCATCGAGAGAGCTTTGTCTGTCCTCAAGAGGAGGAATCGATGCTTTTTTATCTTGCGCCGAGCAGTTTCTCCTGTTGGCTCTCTCTGGAATAGTCACTACAGAAGCTGTGGATCAATGTATAGGAGCACCCGCTCAGTTCCCAAGCTACACCTCACATCTGTGCTTTCCAAAATGAAGTTAATCACACCAAGTTTCTCCAGTCTTTTTCCACAAGAGAATTTTCAATGGCTGAATAATAGTGATATCTATACTTTAAAGTTCATGTTACACCCAGGCCTGTGATCTCAGCACTCTAGTAAACAAAAGGACAATTTGAGACTAGTCTGCAAAACTTAGGGAGACTGTCTCAAAAAGAAAATGAAGAGGAACTATGTTTGCTTAGTGCTGGAGCACTTGACTTATATGCATGAGATTGTGAAGTCAGACTTCAGCACCACACACACACACACACACACACACACACACACACACACACCCCACAGTCATATACATATGCATAGATACACATACATATGTACACACCACAGTCATACATACACACACCCCACAGTCATACACACATAGTATAGTCATACACACACACACACTACAGTCATACACACACACATAGAGACACACACATATATACTACACCACACACATACATACACACACACCATAGTCTCACATACACACACCACAGATGTGCACACACAGATAAAGACACACACACACAAATACATACCACATCACACACACATACCACACCATACATACACACACACCTGCACTCACATATACCCACACATACATAGAAACATAAACATACAGACACACACATACACACACACACACACACACACACACACACACACACACTGTAAAAGTGTCTTTATAAAGCCAGGATATTTTTATGTAGCCTCAACAAACACACCTTGGAGACCAAAGCTTATAAATCCTAATGTTGAAATATAAGTGGGAATAAGTGGCCATAATCAATAGATCTCTAAAAAAATTGTAGGGAAGTAGATAGGAGGTGTGTGTGTGTGTGTGTGTGTGTGTGTAAGTGTGCGTGTTTGCATTCCTTGAGATTCAGATTTACACATCGCACAACACACACACACACACACACACCATAAACTTACTCTGAGAAACAAATTTAAAGAACAGCTTGTGGAATGCTCAAAGTAACTGAAGAGACCCTCTGTCTTTAAAAGGCAAAGAAGTTGTCCTGGAAAGCTGCAGAATTCTCAGGCGGTGGAGCTGTGGTACATTTTTATGCTTTCCCATTTTTGGTTTCTGGTGGTTTGCATGACCAATGAATTTGGATACTCTGTTCATATCCCAGAACAGAGTGCATCTTCTTGGGTGGAAGAAATTCTATGGTTTGCAGGAGAGCTTCAAAGGTCTCTTCGGAGGAGGCTTCGCCCAGTTGCCTTTACTACATTTATTATCTCCTTTGATGTTTCCCCTCACTCTCTTCCTTTGGGCCATTCAGTCTCTGGTTGTTTCTGGTTTGTTCCCTGTTCTGTGGAGGCAGCACTGACAGTAGCCTAGTCCAATGACTCATCTTACAATCACCTCATCTCTTTCTGAGGGTCTCATGTCTAAGCTAGGGCATGCTCTAACCTACTGGGATTGGAACTCTCAGGTGTTGGTATTGTGGACTGTGGCGCACTATCAAACTCAGAAGAGGCCAGGCAAGTCAAGTTTCCATTTCTGTTACAAACATCGAGATGAGCTCTGTGAAAGTGGAAGGGTTTGTTTTGAATGATGGGTTCAGAGCTGTCTGTCTAGAGTCACTTGGTTCCATTGACTCTGGATCTATGCCTGCTGAGACTGTGTCTAGCAGGGTGTGTACAGTGGAGAAAAGAGACTTGTCTCATTAAGGACAAGAGACAGAGAAGCCAAGAGAGGGAGGGACCTGTGAGAAGGCAAAATCCCCTACTGACCTACTTCCTGTAATTAGGTTCCATTGCCTACAGTTTCCGTTCAATTATGCATCCATATATGGATTATACATCCATATATGCATTCAATCTTCACAGAGCCTCCACTTTGAGCATTGAACTACACTGGGGACAAGCCTTCCCACACATGGACCTCAGTCATGCATTTCAGATCTAAACCACAATAGAAGTATATGTACACTTGTGGTGATTTGTAAATTAGCCAAGTTAACTCAAATTAACTCCTACTAAATGGTACTTTAATAATTAAGTGCATCACATAGTTTATTTCCTTTAGTTTATTTCATTCAAATCTTGCAGTGGTCACCCACTGGAGACTGTGCAGTGGACTGTGCAGTGACAGAAAGCAGTCAGAGACTCAGGGCTGGTGCTATGTGGTGGCTGGTTACAGGATGGAGAACTCTCCCAAAGCAAGCCACCCAGAAATGCTCATGGCATACTGAAGGCATTAAGCAGCTCAGAACTCAGGGACAACTGGGGAAATTTTCTCTGGACATACTGTAACTTGGTCAAAAAACTCACATTGGGACATCTACAGGCTTTGCAGGGGTGATGACTCATAAAAACTGCATCTCAGGAATTCCCTGACCAAATACAGGAGGCAGCATCACTGAGGAACTCTCCTCTCACCAGTAATTGTTACAATATGCCAGAGCCATTATAAAATACAATATGTATAATATGAAAAGGCTGACTTTAACTGGCATGTTGTAATGAATATATTTAAATAACCGTACT
Organism: Mesocricetus auratus; assembly: GCF_017639785.1. Lineage (NCBI taxonomy): Eukaryota > Metazoa > Chordata > Mammalia > Rodentia > Cricetidae > Mesocricetus > Mesocricetus auratus. Next base: position 34,438,228 of record NW_024429198.1, read on the forward strand.
AATTGCACATTAGCACTTTTTCTATTTAAAATTTGAAACATCAAATATGGGATTGAAGTCAAGAAAAGTGAAACAGAATTCCAGTGGAAAAGTTGTGCACCATGCTCCTCCCATTATCTTGAATATTACTTTATTATGCAACATCAATGCATTTATCAAGTCGGGTACTTGGTTCCCTCACTGGATGAGCTACTCTTGCTTTTGATGGAGTTTCTGAGGGTAGCAATGAGTTTAAAGGATCAACATGTCAGATACAGAAATATGATTTTGCAAGGTGACATGTTTATTGTCCTCAGTTTGATGCCCCTAACCTATTGCTATTAGCATGATTTTTAGAATGGTACAAATACAATGACTTCTATACTCAACCTCCAAATCTAAGGTCCATGATACATTTGATAACTGATTTATTTGATGGAGGAACTCTTATTATCAAAATTAACACTAGGTGATACAATTTGTATATTTTTTCTCTTTTATACAAAACAATAAATTTGGTCAAGCTATTCAGGCTTTCATTTTACAGATGAGGAGTGCAGACCTTGGCGAGGCTGGCAAAAGAGCTTAGCTACATTCACAGGGCTAATAAGGTCCAATTTTGTACTGTTTTTCTTGAATGTTCTTCCATTCATTGTCTTCCAAGGACATAGCAAAACAACACCACCACCAACAACAACACACACACACACACGTACTATGGGTTAAAGGGTCCTTAAATTTGTAAGGGTCTTATATGCAGACAGCTCCTCTGGGTGCCAGTGTCTACCAAGCACTGAAGGGCACTGAGTCAAGGCTCGGCTTAAAGTCCTGAGTGCCGAGTTATCTTAGGCGTGAGAGCTCAATCTCCTGGAGGACCTTGATGCAATGGTGACCTTATTGAGGACTCAAGATATAACCTGCCCCCTGCCTCCTGGGAACTGTTGTTTTCCACCTTCGGCCACGGTGATTTCAGTCAAATAAACAATGAAGTCATAGCTGTCAGGCGGGTTCATTCACCCAGTGTTACCTTTGCTTTGTGAGGAATAAAACACCACGCTATGTGTGCACCAGAGATGAGACAACATGATGTCTGCTCAGTGGCAATGTGTAAGAAGCCACGATTTGGAGACATGCCTCAAGGAGGGAAATGGCACTCAAGGCAAAGGTGGACATTAACATTCGCAAAAGACAATATGGGGCGGCTGCAGATGGCATCTCCAGCCTGGGCTAGATAAAGACAGTTAATTATGCTCACAGATATTTATTACCCCAAAGTGTCTAAATAAAATGTAGCTCTTAAACTATTACCCAAGTAAGCCCAATGATTTTTAACTGGTTCTTTTTACTTTGTATTGATAATCTGTAAAGAACAAACATACATAAGCACAATTTCTCAAAACACAACCGATACCAGCAGACATAATTTCCAAATGCAGAGAACATCCTGAAAAACAAACGATGAACTCATGTCATCAGCCAACATGACCTTCACCGGAAGGTGACTTTGAGTGAGCTCTTGCTCCGACAAGAGAAAACTTTGTATTTTTCTTTTTCCTTTTTACAAAAATTAAATTGTTCCTCAGCTAGAGAAGTCAGCATTAAAATCCTTTTATGCACTTACATAAAAAATTAACCTTAACAAATAAAACCAAGCTGAGAAGCACTTAGCCTTGCTTATCTCTCTGATTACTGTATATTAATTAAGATGTGAATTACTACTTGAAATAAAAGGGTGCCTGGGATCCCAAAAGAATTAGAAATGAATGCTTCTATGGGGAGACAATGAGGAGGGTGACTCGGGAGCAATTGAAAAATGAATGTTTACTTTTAATGTTTTACTTTGCTATTTTCCTTAAAAGAAAATCCATATAAATTTATATGGTTTGCACTCCGCTGTTCTCTGACAGTTGCAAAGCGGCTGCTCCTCGGCATTGGGGCTTGAACGGCTGCATGGCAAGGCTCAATAATCCTTCTCGGCCCAGGTTAAGTGATGGAATTCATTTAAATGCCCCAGAAGTAATCATCCACAAAGAGTACATTATTTCTCTTTTATGAATTTTCAAACCTAATACTGATGGGTGGCATGCAATTAAGCCTGATCAATATGTAATTTAGGTGGGCTGACATGTTTTCAAATTCTCGGAATATAGATTCTTTCAATATTGCAAGACCTTTGTGAAATACTTAACTCTTATAAGAGAGCCAAGACAGGTTAGTACAGTACAGAAGAAAAACAAGGTTAGCCAGAAGATATATGATGGAGTAATTATGCTCCAAGACTTTAATTTTTGAGCAGAAACCATAATTGGGAAATTGAGCAAGAGTTTCATCCTGATCTTCTCTCTCTCTCTCTCTCTCTCTCTCTCTCTCTCTCTCTCTCTCTCTCTCTCTCTCTCTCTCTCTCTCTCTCTCTCTCTCTCTGTGTCCCTGTGAGGTGTGTGTTTCTTACATTCTCTGTTCTAACCAGGAAGCAAGAGACGAATCATTTTCAGGGTTTTATGAATGACCAGCTTGGTAATTTTCATGTGCAAAAATAATATTCATAGAGGGGTTCTAGCTACTAATTAATGAGTTGTTGGAATTAGACATATCATAACACATTCATTCACAAAGATTTACTACCGGGAATCAAAGTGAGTCAAAAATAAAAATAAAGAAAGAAATAAGGAAATGCACCCGCCCAGCCCCATGGAGGGAGGGATTACCATAATGACCCTTTGTGTTAAGCTAATAAACAAGGGAGAGTACATCAGCTCTCGACCTTAGGGGTGAAGGGTGATGCTCCCTGGTATTACTAATTAGCCCACTGTCACCCACACGATAAGAATTACACTTGAGCTCCTATGATTTGACAGGATTCAATTTTAAATTTCATGCCTGAGGTCCTAAAGTGCTCTCTCACCCTTTACATTTGCATACCATCCTTGACCAAGCAGATACACACACGTAGGGCTTTATGCAGGAAGACCCTGGCAGGAAATTAGAATGCTTGCCACTGAGCTGCTGAGTGAGCTCTGCTCTATCATTGAGCACCAAGTTAACACAGCCTTTGCTTTCTAACCACGCTGTTTGGGAGGCTGTGGGCTTTGACCTCTGACAGTTTGCTTTCTGATGACCTGTCTACCCAATGCTTCTTTGTATCATAACTTGTTTCAAATGGGGGTCCTGCATCTGGCTCAAGCAGAATACAGCAGTAAACCCCATTCATAATATTTGGAGGTCTGTTTTCAGAGGCCCTAACAGTCATACAGGTAATTGTCCAAGGATGTGGGGACACCCGTTTAAGGGAAGGGCAAGGGACTGAACCTCTAACACCTTGTGTGCACTTGATATTTTAAGGTGGGATATTCTGATGTGCCCTGTAGTTTCATATGCCACACCTCAACAAACATGCCTCCCCAGGCTTTTCCAATTCTCCCTTGACTATTCAATGAAATGTAAGTATATTCAAATCATTTACCTCTTTAGAAATTCTTAGTCTTTCCCAGAAACAACACCTGCTTGCAGTCTGGCTATTAAAAAGGGGTGTCACTTCTTTCTTTAATCTAATTGAACTCACCAGAAAGAAACTTAGGAGAATATACCCAGAATCTTATGAACATTGATGTAAACAAAGAGCTCTTATGCAATTCATGCTCTCTACCTCCACTATGTCTTTTTCCTTTAAACTCAAACCTGTGATCTCAGATGTGTCACTTAGAAGGGCCTGGAGTGATGCTAAGGGAGGGGCCTTTACTCTGAGCTGTTTCCTGGTCACTGGGACAGAAATGACAAAGGGGTCTGTCCATTACCGCTTCAATACAGTGCTCAATAGCAGGAGGAAATTGATGGTGTGGCTGTACCATCGCATTGGGGAAACTTATGATGCGGACAATAGCACTTTCAATAAAAGGGCTCTTGATTTCCTATGTGTCAAACTGTTTTAATATTAGGGCATTTCTAGGTCAATGAAGGGTTAATGTAGCATCATAAATCATATCTCAACAAGAGCCCTAAGCTCGCTGTGTGTAAAGAGTGGGCTGTTAAGGTAAAAAAAAAAGCATCACAAAAAGAAAACACAGAATGTAAGAAGGAAGGCAACATGGAATTCACATTTCTCTTGCCGTCTCCAGCCAGACATCCACATAGCATACTAAGGAGAGTGAATAATAGGGGAATTAGAAATTAATGATTCTCTGCTATGTAAATGGCAATTAAAGGGCATGAATGCTGCAGGCTGGGTCCGGAAACCCAGCTCCATTTGTCTGGGTGGAGACTGAGCACTAAGGCAAAGGTTCCTGCTGGAGGAGCAGACCCCATGTCCACAGGCGGCTGAATTCACAGACAGCATTACCTGGTCACTCTCCTGCCACAGAAATCCAGCAATGATAGTGTAGGCTTAATCATCGTCTATCATGAATAGCTATGTATAACTGTTCCAAGGAGCCAGGCCAAGCACCACACCCTGTAAGAATGCAATACATAGAGTATGCTCATTAATCACATCTGTGCATATTCCTGCTCCCAACAAAGCCAGGCCTTGCCTCTTATTTTTAAGTTTTTCTTACCTGGAAAGCTTGGGAAAAATTCTTTTCTCAGAAGTTGTCATCTATTAAGATTTTAAGGCATGAAAAATGAAAAAAAAAGCGAAAAGAAATCTCTGTACGAGATGCACTCTCACCCTGAACTCTTGGGGGAAAGTTCTAGGCCCTGCTCTGCATGAAATGACAGACTATGGACACCCCCATGGAGGGCCTCACCCTCCCTGGGGAAGTGAGGGGATATTGGGGGGTTGGGAGGAGGGCACAGGAGGAGGGGAGGGAAATGGAGAGGGACCTGGAATTGGCATGTGAAGCAACCTTGTTTCTAATTTAAATTTAAAAATAATATATATATATATATAGAGAGAGAAATCTCTGCATTTTCATTACATGTACATGCAATTAAGAAAGAGAGAGAAGCAAGTTCAGTACGATGTGAGGAAGAACAGATGATGTACTGGAAAGAGCCCTTGCCTCACCTTATTTGTGCATTTAGTGTAAAGTACCAAACACACAACACCTCTATGGTCCCTGTTTTGAGGAAACGGCCATTCCACTGGCATTGGAGGGAAAGGACAGCACAGAGAGCTGAAACCAGGTATCCAGGGCATGAGAAGCACACATCTCCGGATAGGACAGTCATCCATTCAGTCAAAAATCACACAAAACTCAACTTCAAACAGGCCAGAACAAAACACTCCAACAGCAGCACAAACTTAAGCACAATTTGTCACTTAAAATCTGCAGCTCCCTGCAATATTCAGTGCTAGCATGTGAAACAAATGCGTTTCTGGGAGGAAAGTCGCATTGATGGAGGCAGCAAAGAGCAATTTTCTGTCGTTTAATGAAGGATGGAGAAAAGGCTTGATAAAGTACTTGCTCATTACAAGTTTGTTTGTGTGTGTGTGTCCGGATGGCCGGCAGACAAAATGCGTGTGTGCTGCCGCTTCAATCTTCCCAGACAAGTCAGAACTGTAAGGAGCAAGCTTATTTTATTGTAAATTCATTTGGACAGTACAGAACAAAGAAGCGAATGCAAGAGCAGCCTGTTGGCAGTTAACTGTTAGCTAAAGTAATACAAAATACTGTAACTGTTACCAAATCCAGCCTTTCCCTAGACTGAATTCATAGCATTAATGTGTAGATATGCATGCAGAATAACTCACATAGGAGTTCATTATTCTGATATTTTCTCCACCATATATAGACCTATGACATATGATTAATAGATAGGAGCAGAACTTTACCCCCAACAAAATAACAATGTAACCTAATAACAATATAACTAAATAACATTATAAGGTAATAACAATTTAACACAATACATTACATTTATATTCTGTTAGTAGTTGAAAAAATTTTAATCCAAATACTGAATAAAAAATCAGTCCACACGTTTTGATATAAGAAAAAATCTGGATACTTTTTAGGTTAGGTCAGAATTCAAAATTTGATAGGTGAAATAAAAACATTTTATAATTTAAAGAAGTTATGCACACTTTTTTAAAGCTAAATTGAAATCATGCGGAAGGATCTGGAATTTGTCATCTTAAAAATAAGTGACCTAAAAAATTAAATAATTTATGATTATTGTGATAAAGTGTTTTGAATAAAAAAATAGTGACCTAAACTTCATTGAAGCAGGGCTGTGAGTGGACTGTGCCAAAGTCTTAGGAGCAAGTGGACCTTGGAGATCCCTGAGGGGGGTGTGAGAACCTGGAGCTGGGAAGTTATTAAGAAGATACATGGAAAATGCAAGGACTTGGGAGAGGAGGGAAAAGAGGAGAGAGGAAGAAGGAGGAAGAGAAAGGAAACTAGGGAAATGAGGAGAGAAGTGGGGATGGGAGAAGAGACGAAAGAAGGAGAGGGAGAATGAGAGAGAGGGTAAGAGCAAAATGAGGGAAGGAGAGAAGGGGAGCAGAAGAAAAGCGATGGCAAGAAATAGGAGGGAGAAAAGGAAGAGGAGGGGCGGAGAGGAGAGAGGGGGAGGGGAGGCTGAGGAGTAACCTTCCCTGATCTCAGGGCACCCGCACTGCTGCATCTCAGCCTCTTCCCTCTGTAGGAAGCTCAGCTACATCGGCTGACAGCTTAGAGCGCTGCACAGTCTGTTTCTCTCTTTCTCACTCCGTGTTCAGGGTCACGGTGGCTCCTGTTAGTGTCCTGCGGATGACCACTGTCTCAAGAAAAGGACACTGACTTCCTGTAAGCAGGCGCAAGCCCAGCCTCTAGTCATTCCAGTCCTCACCTAGGTCTCATTTGAGAACTGAGTTCAAACGCATGGCTCAGCTGGGGACAAGTCTGCTCTTTGTAGCTTAGCTGGGCTGCTCTGGTCGGTGTTCATCCCAGAGCTCAAGGCGAAGCCTTGGGGCCACACGGGAGTGTTTCCTCTCCCTGATGCTATGTTAAAAATCAGTTACCATTTTAAAATCTGGATTTCTAACATGGCTTTGTTTCTCTTGGGAAATGTAAGAGTCTGGCAACACTGAACTCTGTCTTTGGCTCTGAAGGCTAGGGTGCACTTGTGTTTTCTACAGCATATAGGTGCTCTGCCAGTGCTGGGGGCACCACGCTGCTGCTTGGAGCTCAGCAGCAGCAGAGTAAAAGAGCTTCAGGATGCAGAGCTCCACAGGGATGCATGGGACAAGTGTAAGATGACTGACAGAAAAACAGTGTTCATTTTCAAAGGGAATGTTCTGCTGTCCATTTGGTTTTACTGTCATTGAATTCCATGTTCCTTATAAGAGGACAGCAGTGACTTACGAAGCCACTACTCACTTACAGAGGCTCACCTGGAACCATAAACCTGGTGGTCACATCAGGCTGCCCCCAAACAATAGTTCCCCAAGCATAAATGATGCAACATTGACACCAGGCTTCTCTGGGGAAAACACCACATAGAGCACATGAATAACAAAGTATTCTAACTTAGTGAGCCAGTGAATTTATTAAGGTTACATACCAGAGCATGTGCAACCTAGACAGATGCATCATGGGAAAGTCCCACCACACTCGGTACTGGCTTCATGGAAGTTTGTACTGAAATTTCGGACAACAATTAGTCTCCTTCCCCTGTATATTTTAGTGACAGAACCACATACATCTGGGGTACGGTACGGAAGACAGTGACTGGAGCCTCATTCTGCTGACTCTCCCTTGCCTATACAATGATAGTAGCCCTATCCACTTAGCATCTCCTGCCCCTGTTAGCATTCACACTCATCTGATTTCTCCATGGCAATTGCCACATCATGCCATAAATAGGCTTTTGGAACATAAAATATGAACATTAGAAGCATTTCCCATTTAATAAAATTCACCTGTGTCCTAAACAGTTAAAGGGATTTAAAGTCCCTGAAAAGGTTAATGGTGGCCTCACTAGAAACGCCATTCTGCACTCCGACACATATTTTGTGGAGATGTTATTTGTGAGTGTTTATTAGTGCTTAAAATCTTTGAAGCCTCCTAAAGCACACGTAAAGAAAGTGCAAGAATGGGGAGCATCATATGAGGGTTGCCTAGGGGTTTCCTCATGAATGTGGAGAGGGCCGTGTGCACAAATAGGAACTGGTGGCAAATGGTGATGGCCATGAAGAGGGCTGGATGATCTCATATGCACCACATGCTTTGTCTCAGAAGGCGGAGGACACTGGCGCACACAGCACACGATCTACTTCTTACCAAGGTAAAATTGTGGCAAATCAAAGGCAACCACTCTTTTTAAAAGGTGTTTTTCCCCTGATGGAAAAAGATGCTTCATTCTGATCTCATTTTACCAAAGCATGTCCCCATCTGCTTGCCTGCCAGGGAGCTTGCACAGAAGACCTCCACTGACCCCTTGTGAACACCTTCACCAACCCAGCATGCACACAGGAGTGGGTTTGTAGTCCTGACATTAGCTTCATGGCAACTAGCAGAGGATGCTCTGTCTGGTGCTCTGACAAAGTGGAACCTTAATAGTACTGGACCTCCACCCATGTTCAAAACCATGGACTTGACTGAGAATCAGGAATAAAATGGAAAATAGACAATTTCCTAAATAGTAGCATTTCAAAGGCATTGAGTCAACTACTTAAAGCCCAGAACAATTTGGGATTTTTAAATACAACATTAAAATGCAATGTTTGATTTGTGGTCAGGGATAAAAGCTTAGTTCCTACGTAATCGCAGAAGAAAGCACACCTTCTAGAGTCTCTGAGACAGTCTACGTGGCAGGAGATAGTTCTTGTTGCCTTCTGGGTACACAGAGACCATCTGGACAGCCACTGACAGATGCCACACACAGTGTGCTTTAGTCCTCAGATGAGTTCTATCTGGAGAGCAGTGATCCCGGGGGATGGGGGGCATGTAAAATGGACAGGACCATGCTCTTGCCTGCTCTCGTAGTCATGTGATATACCAGTAGGGATTGAGTGGGAAGAGTGGTGTTAGGTACCTCCAAGATCTAAACTCTCTCTCCTTTAAAGGTGAACTTAAGACTCTTAAAGTGGTGGATTAGCGATCCGGAGACAAGTCACAAGGAGGCTGACACAGGTGGATTGTCAGCTTCAGACCGGTCGAGTCCCACAGGATGCATACTGAGACCTAGCCAAACAAACAAAACAAATCAAGTGTTTCTGTGGACAGAAGTATGTTAAAACTCATATGGCTTCCTCTGAGGTTCAGCTTTACCTGTGTTTCCTGACATTTGGAGTGCGTGTTGGAATTTTGTTGGATGTCATCAAAAATTTCAAAGAACCTTAAGCAAGATAATTGTGACATTATGGATCCTTAACTAAAAGTCTTCTGTTTTCAAAGAAATGTGAACTTGCCCCAAAATGCTTACCTTTACATGTTCCCTTCCTTCCTTCCTCCCTCCCTCCCTCCCTTTCTTCTTTTTCCAGTGCTAATTTTGCTTTAACAGTATAAATTTATCATCAATATCAGTATTTCAGAGAAATAACAGAGTGGTTCATAAATTAAATAATGAGATCTGTGAAATTTGAAGTACAATTTTTGGGAAAAATCCATTTTGAGGACAAAGATCATGTTTTTCTTCACTCTGATTCTCAAGGATTTACTTATAGGAAAACTTACAGGTGTACATTGTTTCCTTAATGACTGGATAAGTGTGCCTCTTGGAAACAGAGGTACAGGCACTGGGTCTTCAAGAAATCCTTTATTCACCAAGCAAATGCACCAAGAGTACATGCATTTCTGACTCTCTCTCTCTCTCTCAGTGTGTGTGTGTGTGTGTGTGTGTGTGTGTGTGTGTATGTGTGTGTTGAGTGAAGGTTTCACAGAGTCACACATGACCCAGAATTTGATCCTCCATCTCTTGAATGCTGTGGTTGCATGTATGTGTCACCATGCCTAGCTTATCTGTTTTTGTGATAGAACAAATGATTACATTGTACCCCTCTACCACCCTGGCCAGGCTTAGGGACTTGAGGAAAGTGGAAACCAGTGTCATGTCATCTATTCCTAAGGTCAGTTTAATGTCTCATGATGTTCCTCTTGGTCCCAGACAATCACACAATTTGGCAGTCTCATTCCCATGAAGTCAAATCAGCTGAGGCATATAGAGGATACTACCAGTCACTCATAGTACAAAGATCAAAGGTACTCAGAAATCATCTGCCAACAAATCCCTGGCTTGAGAGCATTTTCAATCTGGAGTTACTAGAAAGCAGAAACCAAACATAAGGAAAATTCCAGATTAGAGCAAAGAACACAGTGGGGAGGGCGAAAGAAAACTGGTGTGCTGTGGTATCTTGAGACAGTTTGCAGGTATTACTGGAAAGGAGGGTGGGCACAATGCCCTTTCCCCTTTGGAGCTTACGGATGGGGGTTAGAGAAAGCCAATTATTAAACAGTATCAGGACAGGACTTACCACATAGAAAAAGTGTAGGTTGTGCCAAGGTTAACATCGACTGTTAATTTGACAGGATCTAGAGTCACCAGAAGACAAGCCTCTGGGCATGTCCAGGAGAAAGCTTCTATTAGATTCATTAAGGTGGGAATATCTACCCTAAGTGTGGGTGGTCCCGTTCCAGGGCCTAGGGTCCAGGACTAGATGAGAACCAAGCACCAGCTTTCATCTCTTTGCTTCCTGACGACTGCAGATGTGATGTGATTAAGAGACTCATGTTCCCACTGTCATGGCTTCCCCACCCTGGGGACTATACCCTTAAACCAAAAGTCAAAGTGGTTTCTGTCAGGCACTGAAACTGTCCAGTATCATGGAGAGTAACTAATACAGTAGACACGCAGGGAGCAGCACTGGTGTCTTTCGTTCGCAGGACAGCAGGACACTGGGAGCCTCTGTGCAGCCACATCATTCCAAAGCATGTTCACACTCTTTGACAGGAGAGTAATGGGCCAGGCCAGGGAGCCCTGAAGCCGAATAGGTGGGGAGCAGAAATGACTGTCTTGATGCTTAGCAGGTTGGTTCTGAGATTGCACATCTGGGGTGTGCACGTTGATGCTCAAGATCTGATTCAGCCAGCATCACTTCACCTTCCTGTGCCAACACATTATGTACAGCAGGTGTCCTTGGGTAGGGAACAGCAGTCAAGTTCATGGGAGGACTGTCTGTGTCTCAGCAGAATGTCAACATGATGGTGTTTGCAGTGATGAGATATCAGCTGGATTCTAAAGGCAAAGGAAATATCCTATACTTCCTGCCTGTCAGCAGCAGCTCTAACTCACAGAGGCCTTCTGAGGTCCTTCTTGTTTGCTGTGAATGGATCCACATCCACGGGCCATCTCGTGGGGAGTACTTACCTGGCACAGGAGGGGCCACTTCCCCCACCCCCATGATCTTTTCCCCGCCCTGCCTGTCTTCCATGCTGCTACCTTTCTTTCGGCTTCCTCAAATGGTTTGGTCAGGGATGTGTTCCACAATCTGTTTTGCCTCTGATTGTGGGTATACACTGTGTTGGGGTGCATGTGCTCACGTATATGGGCATGTGTGCAATAGAGTTTGGTATCAAGTTATTCCAAAATCACATTCCAACCTTATTCTTTTAGAGCACTTCCAATTCATCTAGTCTAGCTGACCAACTTGCTCCACGGATCCCCCACCTTTCCTCCCAGATGCTGGCATTGTAGGCAGCCACCATGCCTACCTGGCACTCAATGGGTGCTGGAGACCTGAACTCGGGTCTTCAAGCTTAAGCAGAAAGCACTTGACCCTCTGAGTAGCTTTCTCAGCTCCTAGTATGATATTTTCTAAAGGGCATTGCCCACATTTTCAGTTTTGTTCTTCCCAAAGATCTGGAATCAATTTATCCATTTAGAAACTTTAATGGGGAATGAGGGGATAACGGGGGGGGGGGGTTGGGGGGAGGGCACGGGAGGAGGGGAGGGAATGGGAGAGGGACCTGGAACTGACTTGTGTAGCAACCTTGTTTCTTATCTAAATTTAAACTGGAAAATAAAAATAAAATAAAAAAAATTAAATAAAAAAAGAAACTTTAATCTGATGTCTAAACCCTTCTGTCCCAAAATAAACCAACAAATAAAATGGCTCATATTTCATAATGTATGCAAAGAGCCCAGACCAGGGCCACCAGCTCTGTGACGTGTTTGCAAGGCTAACTCCACTGAGGTTTTCCCCAGGCAGACACTAGTCTGATCAGAATATGTTTATAACTGGATCTCACGTTCTGTGAAGCCAGGTTGTGACAGGCAGTCTTGCAAGGCCATAGATGAGCCAATGAGCACATCCCTCCTTCACCCAGCTTGGGTTGCCAAGGATACGCTGTCGAGGGACAGGGTCAGGAGTCAAACTGACCAATATCGAGCAAATTGCATTGGTCTGAATGATTCCCCCTGAGCAGACCAGGAGACAGAAGCACAGAGATGGGTCTGCAGACAGATAAATACTGCACTTGAGTATTCACAGAGAGCTGTGACTACAGTCTGAATGCATGTGCATATTGTGTCAGTGCTATGTGCCTCTCTCTCTCTCTCTCTCTCTCTCTCTCTGTGTGTGTGTGTGTGTGTGTGTGTGTGTGTAAAACATGAAAACATTCACACAGAGGCTGGCAAGCAGGCATATATGGAGAACATCAAACTGCAGGGGAATGTATCTATCTAGACACTTGTTTGGAGGTTGGTCTCTACCACACAACAAGTCACATAACATAATGTTAATTTTACTAAACTCTGTGCTTTTGTTTGTACTTTGCATTCAGAACTAGAACATTTTTTTGCCTTAGAACATCTGAGGACTTTTCTTATTACAATAAAACCATGAGGAAATAGTAGAATGTAGTTTTTTCTTTTTAAGAAACCCTATAAACTGTCTCAAATAAAGCACACACGGATCTCAGAGCCAACTTCATTAGTGTGTAGTCTGGAAGAGCAAGGAATGGGTTAAGTGCCATCCCAGCCCATAATCCAGAAAGGATGGCCTGCAGTTGCTTGGGACCCCACTGACTCCCACCTGGGCTTCCCATGGGCCATCCTTCTGCCCTGCTCTGCATCAACGTAGCAAAAGAAAGCCACCTCACGGCACCACCATGTGTCTAACATGCTGAGAACACAGTGGGAATAAGGCCAGGGCTTGGCAATGGCTTCCTAACACATCATAGAGTTTGAAAACATCTTCAATTCATAGATCCTGCACATGTTTGTTTACAGCTAAGAATAGAACAGAACAAGGGAAAAGAAGGAAAGAAATGAGAGGTAACTTCTGTACCGGCTCTTCCAATGTCAGAAGAGTTTTTAAATTATTGAAAGACTAAACAGCAACGAATGCATGGCCTCAAAGAAAATTTGCCCTTCCCTTCTATTATAGTGAGTTATCATTCCAGAAATGACCTCAAAACATTAAATACTTTTCTACAAGTATGTATTTATTTCTTCACTTTTTTGAAAGGGGGCTGTGTGTGTGTGTGTGTGTGTGTGCGTGTGTGTGTGTGTAGTTTAACAAATACTGTCCTGTCTTGATATTGCAAAACTCCTGTATGTATATGAACAAAACAAATAGAGGACATGGGGTACTCAATAGTGTTTTAATTGATAAGTGAGCAAGTCGCCCATGCTGCAAAATTTATTCTCTCACAGTTCTTCATTTCTTCTCATCTTAAATTGGTAAGATAAAGGCAAAGTCGGCTGCCTACAAAGCCACGGGACGTAGATACCTGTATTTTAATGGAATGTGATACTTGCTCTTTCTAAACCTAGAGATAAAGGGAAAGTGTGGTCAATATGGTTCTGGATGGAATGTGAAGAAAAGGCTCATTCTGAGGCTGAAGTAGTCCATCCATAAAAATGTTGAATTTTGTCTGTGTTCAATTGCAGTGCTGACCAGGGGAAGGCTGGAGGCGAGATAATTAAGTTTCCTTCACTAATTTAGTTCTTCCCAGCGTCCCCAGCCTTCTCCCTAAGTGCTTCCTGCCTTCTCATGTCACCTGTTATGTAGGATTGTCTGCCAAGGTGAAGGATGCTCTCCGGGAGCCCTTCTGAAGGGACCCTTCCATCGCCTCTGAAAGCAGGCTGCCTGCACTTCCTAAATGTAAGGTTTCACTTCTCCTACCGTCTGTGCTGACTGCATCATGATTCCCGGACCAGATTCAATGGGAAGCTGATTTATGAAGAAGATGCCAGAGAAAGTCTCTAGCAAATAAAAGAGAGGAAAATGAATAAATCACAGTTCTTTTCACCCAACGAAGGAAAATTCTTTGCAAGGTGAGCATTTAAAACACAATTAGCTTCAGAGAGCTGGTTGGCGGTTCACTGGGCTTTAAACAGATAAGCCAGAAGACAACGCGGTCCTAAAGACACCTGTACACTGGCTCTGGCATCCTGAGTCTTGCTCACCTGCTTCTGAAGAATCTCCCTCCCATCTCTGGGCTCCTGGGTGCACAGGACAAGAGATTCACGTGCAGTAAACAAAGTGGCTCTAGACATTACAGCAAATGGGGTGCAGAGGAGTGGGAACACCTCTGTGACTTCATATTGGAAACCAAGGCATCTGATGCCATCAGAAATGTGTGTGGGGCCAGGGAGATGGTTAGGGAAATACAGCTCTTGCTATGCAAACATGAAGATCTGAGCTCAATTCCCAGAACCCATGTAAAACCCCAGTGCTGGGCTGCAGAACACAGTGGGATTCCTGGAGTTCCCTAGACAGCTACTCTATCCTAAATGTGAGGTGATGTACACAGCTAGTGTATATTTCTACAAAGAAAACTCATCTATAAGATAAAGATGTCTTTGTGCATATAAGACATTGTTACTTAGCTCCTATATGGAAAAAAAAACCTTGTAACAAATGAATATAAAATATGTAGTCCTGAATAAATGTATCTAAGATGATAAAAGAAATAAAAACAGTGATTGTCTTTTTTCAACTATGGTTAAAACAATTTATGGTCATTTTAATTTCTTGCTTTTGCTTTGTTAATAAGTGTGTATGTGTTTGAATGTGTGTTTACTGTACAAGCAAAGATCATTTTAAATAGAATGCCTTTAAATAGAGTCACTTGTACTCTACTCAAATATGTTCCCAGTCAATCTTTATCCCATCCTTATGACTGATGCACTGTTTACAATAAAGTCACCACCGTGACACCACTGTTTCTGTCCCCTCCCTGCTTGCTACCATCTATTCCTAAGAAATTGTTGGGTTCCGCCAGTGATTTTCCTGATGCTCCTCTGTCCTCCTTCTTTCCTCCTCCTATCCTGGGCCTGCTAAGACTCCACTTCCTTGGCATGGATGACCTCATCCCCTGTCCATGTCCCAGCCCAGCACCATCTTTCCATGCCTTGCCTCCCTGCACGCCCTTTCTTTATCATAGTGCTCCCTTCCCACTAAGTGATGCCTTTGCTTCAGATGCAGGTTTCCTACCACTCCTACCTGTGCTATACAATACAGAGCCAAGGTCTCTGTAGCTTCTCCATGTTTCAGGTCATCATGACTCATGGATTCATGGCGTACCTCTTTTGGCACCTGTCTCTGCCTTGCTTGAACTATGTCCTCCTTAAGGTACCTGTTATCAGTCACTTGACCTGTCCAAATTGTTCTCACTTCCATGATGTAAATATAGCACCCCCACCGCGGTGGTTCTCACTTCTATAGTCTAGAAACACTACCCACACCATGGCGGTTCTCACTTCTATAGTCTAGAAACACTACCAACACCATGGCGGTTCTCACTTCTATAGTCTAGAAACACTACCCACACCATGGCGGTTCTCACTTCCACAGTGTAGGTACACCAGTCCACCATGGCGGTTCTCACTTCCACAGTGTAGGTACACCAGCCCACCATGGCGGTTCTCACTTCCACAGTGTAGGTACACCAGCCCACCATGGTGGTTTCCCATGACTTCTTTTCTTCTCTGATCTCACCTGGAGGCCTTCCATTGTTTCCTTTCAGGGAAGTCCTGAACTCTGTTTTGATTCATCAGTTACCAACTTCTCTCTTATCTCCATTCAGATTCTCTTGATCACATGACAAGAGTCCTGAGAAGTAGCCATTGGGGTCAGTCCTTGGTGAGCCAGTTATCTGCAAGTGAGGATAAAACACTTATAAGTTGCAAGGTTTTGGAACCTGATGCTGAGAAGAGTCAAAAGGCAACTTTCTATGTCCCCCACTCTGAGCACATATACCACAGCCTGATTTCCTTTAAAAGTCTCAGAGATTCTGGAAGGAGATTTACACCTGCCAGAGGAGGTCTCTGTGGTCCTCTAGAACCTTCCCCACTCTTGTGATCAGCCCCTTGAAAAACTCTTCCCAGTGTCCTACTTGAATAAGTCATTTACAAAGAAGCTTGACTTACAGAGTTTGGTATGTTATCAGAGGGGTCTTTTTTGCTGGAGGAAGAGAGCCAAGCATGGTGGAGGTAGGGATTTGGACCCCAGAGCACTTGTGTGCACATAGGAGATGGATATTTCTGGAAAGTGTCATCATCATTTTACTTCAAAGACTGGATTTCCAGGGTGTCATATATATCAATATTCAAATATAAAGGCAGGAGTGCCAGTCTTCCATAGATCAATAGTAATTATCTTAGAATAGTCAGATATATTGATTTATCCACATCTCTGACCCTGTCCACTCACACAATAAGCAAGAAATACATGTGTGTAATGCTGGCCTCTGACAGAGAGTTTTCAGAGCAAAGCAGATGTAAATGTGTGTCTGCACATGTGCAGGGTGGTCTCATGGTAGGAATCATGTGTGTTTACAGACATGATGGCATTCTAATAAAAGAAGAAGTGTATGTATAGCATATATGGTCTGTATAGCATATATCATGATGGTCTCATGGCAGTGGTCACACATGTATGTTCACCCACATGCAGAGAATTCTCCGTGCCTAGAATAACAAATGTGTTTCTCCACAGGCAAGACAGCCTTGCGGCAGATATGACATACATGTGTTTGCACATATGTAGGTTATTTTTGATAAAGATCTCATATTTGTGAGGGTTTGCACACACATGGGAGCTCTCTCTTAGCTGGAATCACATGCCTGTTCCATGTACAACTAAGCCTTCTGGTAAGGACAGGTGGATGGGGAAAGGACTGGGAATGGCTGTCTTCATGGAAGAGGGCCTACTGATATAAAAGAGGGCTCTGAGCATAGCTTATGCACATCCCCTGGGGTGCATGAAGGGTTTCTCTCCACAGGGAGCAGTAAGCAGAGCTGGGGAACCAGGAGAGACAGGAACACCACACAGAGGTCCAGAGCATTCCTTTAGACTTGGTCTGTGTCCATGTGGTCTAGTAGAGGGATGCTGGCTGCTCAGGCTGAGTCGTGGGACTTGGGTCCTTGTTGAGTAAACCCATAGCAGGACCCAGCTTGGCCTCCTATCATCTGTGAGACAGTGTTTGGGGGAGCAGAAGTCTGGGTCTCTACTTGGTTGACAGTAAAACTTACCAAACTCACTGGGGATGGTGACTCAGTATCATGAGCCCATTTCACAACCACAAAAGAATGGAATTAGAGGAGTTTCCTAACTCCATCCTAGAGGAGCTAGGTAACCCCATGCTTTTGTAAAAGTTCAGGGTGGAGTTTAAGATTGTCAAGGGTCAATAACTAGTCTGCGGGCAAGAAATAAATTCAAATTGACCTCATTTAATGAGAATGTAAAATGGCACTGTTATTTCTTCCCCTGATATGAGTTATTATCTTCAGGCCAGACAGTAGAGTACTAAGATCACAATTCCCCCACTAGAAGTCCAAGGATTGAGCTTCAGTTCTCTGCAGTGACTCATAGTGAAATTTTGTCCTGCAAACTCTCTTCTGGGGACCTATCAGTTTGGGAACCCGAGTGTTTGAGTTAGAAAGAACTGAGCTGGGACCTTATTCCTCCTGATTTATCATGTCACCTTGGATAGTATGTGTTATAGTCCCTCATCTATAAAACAGGAGCATCTATGGGGAGGATAGAAAGGCCAGCTGAGGCCACGTATACAAACACAGACTGATGCATGGCTCATAAATAAACACTATTCCAGTTGTTAATAACTACAATGAATAGAAAAGAGAAATGTCCTCTCACGCTTTTATTCCTGATACTAAAACCCACATTTAAATAATAAAAGGTGTAGTCATATCATTAATGCAAGTCATACACATTACTACAAACAAAATTTCTATTAATACTACATTAATATCATAAGCACAGGACATGTATAGGATTTTAGACTATCTTTATTTTCCCATGGGTTATCATGTGCTATACTTACTGTATTTGTTAAAGTTAAGTAAATCACAAACGGGAGACATATTTCTGATGCAGTTTCTTTTGGGAGACTGTCAGCAAGATGTATTGGAATTGAAACCAGAGAGAAGGAACCACCCACCAAAAGATGTGGGGTCAGGGCTGGAGAAGTAGCTCAGTAGTTAAGAGCAGTTGTTGCTCTTGTAGAGGGGCTTGGGTTCAGTTCCCAGCACTCAAAACTGTCAGCTCACAAACTGCTGTAATTCAAGTTTCAGGAGATCTGATGCCCTCTGCTGGCCTCTGCAGGCACCAGGCATGCACACAGTGCCTATGAATAAATGCTGGTACTTACACATAATATCAAAATCTTTTAAAAATAATTCTACCTATTATTTGTATAGATAATGATAAAGTGTGTGTGTGTATAGTCAAGGTCACTTGTGTGAAGGTTGGAGGATGGCGTAGGTTGGAGGATGACTGTGGAGTTCTCTCTCTCTCCTTTCATGTTTACATGGGTTCTAGGGATTAAAGTCAGGTCTCTGCAAGTGAGGCAAGCAGGCACCATCACCCACCGAGCCATCCCACAACTAGCCCAAACTAAAGTTTGTTTCAAGCATCTTTAATGTCCTCCAGTCTACACTGACATGAGACCACAGATGCAGTAACAGAAAGCACTCCTCGCTGAAAGTCGTCATCCTTGTGAGATGTGCCTGGCTCTTAAGTACAGCAATGTTGTGGATGTAGCTGTCTACTTATTACAGGAGGTAATGAGGCCTTAAATTGGGGAAATTTTAAAGACTATAGTATTTTATTGGTATAACTTTCCAAAAGGATTACTTAGGAAGCTATTAGACAGATAGCTCATAAGGACCAGAGAACATAGAAAGAGAGGAATTAAAAATAACCCTTGTTCTATGACTGCTACCATCTCCTTGTGTGGCAGCCTTGGCTCATCCTCCTGTCCCTAAACTTAAGGATTCCTTTCCCTTCGAGGCACTGGCCCAGCGCTTCCCATCTACACTCTGTTCCCTGCCTCTCCTTCCAAAATCTTTGTTATTCACATAAACACAACTCTCCCAGACTGCCTCTCAGAAGGCTTTAATGACTGTCGGCCATGAACATAGCATCCAGCACATGGAGATCCCTGCTCTCACCTAGATAATGCAAGAAAAGGGTACGCTCCAAAATCACCCACCTACCGGAGGTTCCTCCAGAACATGTTTAAACCTGTAAGTCGTAGCGCCAACCAGGCATGCAGCATGGCTCACTCAAGGTCTGTTGTAATTACTTTATCTCCATGTTTTTGTGATGAGAGAGTAAAACCAGGGGCAGAAGAGAAAGCTTAGGGAATCTTTTCCCTGGAAAACTCTACATGGTTTATATTTTCAGTATGCCGGAGAATCTGTGTCCCACACCTTGAAATGTGTAAATATCCTTCCTCTAAACAGGTGTGCACACTGAGTTGGTAGTGTGTGCATGCCCGTAATCAACAAGTTGTGATTCCTCACCGGGCCTTCACCTTTATGTTTCCAGAGCCTGGCCATTCTGATTGTCCTCTCCTGATGCCCTTTACCATTTACATCACAGTGGTTTGCTTTAAGGGGGAAAACCTTCTGTAAATCAGCACCACTCTGGCTCCTTTTCCTCAAAGGCAGGTGCCGAGCCTATGCCCTCACACCCGGCACAGCGGGCAATATCTGAAAGACGACTGAGCCTAACGAAGGGAATGTTGGAAACAGACATAAAAAATGTCTGGCTCTTTTCTATATGTTGTTATGTAAACTGCAGTTAATTTTTGTTCCAACAAAAAAGGTGATGCTACTCTGGGGTGACGGGTGCTTTGCAACTGACACAAGAGACGCCAGCTTGAAAAAAAACTGTCAAAATGTGGATGTGGTTCCAATCACTTAAAAAATAGAAGGTGATAAGTTGAAAATGTCAGGTAATTGGCAGACAGATAGAAAGTTAAACTGTGTCCTCAGTGAAGAAAATTAACCAGCAGCTGCCAGCAGGGACCCCAAGGTCATGTGAATGCCAGAACCAAGCGGAGTCCAATCATTCAGAGGTCCAGCCTGATGTCTCCCCTCCCTGGTCATTTTCAGATCTCTCAGGAGCTGCCCTGAACTACTGCCAACATGTGTTCATTTCGAAAAATTACATAGATTGTGATTTATTGCCCATCACACTACAAAAATCCACTGCGAATTAAATCAGCCCTTTGTTTAAGCCGCCGCTATGCAACCAGCATCATATCGCCATAAATGACATTGAAGGTATCATCTGCAGCCCTGGGCCAACGCTGCTGATAAGGCCCCACCATGGGACGATCAATACTTACTATTCATTTTTGAAATTATCTTCACATTGATCCCTGAACAAGCACCAGTGACACAGAGGCACAGCGCCTTTAATACAATAATTATATAAAGGTTTACAGGCTCATCCACCCAGCCAATAAAAGCTGTCACCTGGCAGGGACAGTTACAATCCCATAATCCATCAAAATGCTGTTCTCTGACCTATGGGCTTCTGGGCTTTTGGGAGACCATGATAAACACATGCATGGAGGAAGGAGAAGAGAGTCATCCGGGGTGCAGAACAAAGGCTACGATGGATTCCACTGATCAGCACAGACTCCAGTCAGCTGCCTGCACTCATCTGTTTATTTTTAGTGATTGAAACAACGGAGGGTCATCTATTTGATAATTGTGATTCACCAAGAAGGAGTGCGGTTAACCTCTTTCCCGCCTCTTTTTTTGGTCTTTAATTGATCTGTATGATATATGATGATTGTATAAGTCCAGAGAGATCATGACGGAGATATGTGCCTGAGGAGAGGAGAAGTGAGTCCTGGGACTGAGGACAAGAAGCTGGTTCACTGACAGTGTGGTGAGCATGTGTTGCCTGCACTCATAAAAACACAGTAGCAACACACGCAAGGACACAGACATGCTCACAACACAGGTGCATGTATACACACATTCATAAACTTGAGTGGGCACACATGCCCTGGCACATATTCTCATGCATATATAAACAAACGTACTCAGATGAATGTGCAAGCCGAAATGCACGTGGATTCACACACACAAAGAGAGAAGGGAGAGAAGCATAAAGACATGTACGGACTCGTGTTAGTAACAAACAAACAACAACAAAGCAAAACAAGCAAAGCCTTCCTGATCATTCTGAATGAACACTGTAATACTAAAGGAGTTTTCCTGTCAGCCTCCCACCTGGGGTCTACACTGTCATGAAGACATGGCCATGTCACTAACTCCATCTCTCTGAAGTGCCACCAAGTCAACCTTGTTTAAACCAAACGCATTGCTGAGAATACTTTGAATTTCCTACTCATGTCTAGCTTTTTGTCTACCAGCTGACATGCATACATGTGCTTCAGGGTGGTGGGTGGTGGGCAAGTGTCAGGCCATGCATGGTATAGGAACACTCCTGTCTTCTTCCCCTGGAGTAGATGGAGAATAGGTTGGGGGATGGGGATGCAGCAGCATCCATTCATCATGATTTAAGTGGGGACAGCCTCAGTTTCAGCATTGCTTTCCAGCTCAGAGATTTTACCTTCTGCCTTGGTGTACACCCTGGCCTTCTCTCCAAATTTTTCCTCTCCCAAGTGGCTTCATGAGGTGTTTGGCAGGTATTGTAAACATGCATGGTGTTAAAACCAGCACTGCTGACTCTTAAGAGAAGCTTTGGGAAATATGTGTGTTATTTGAAATTAATGTCACACACTCTTGAGAATGTTCATCTGGCCTAATATTGTTATATCTTCAATGAGTAAATGTGTGTCAGATGTTGGATAAAGTTTTGAGGTAAGATGACCAGAGGAAAAATGATTTATTTCCCTGGGTACAAGAAAAGAAAATGATAAAATGTCAAACCTATAGGCTTTTTAGGAACGTGAGGAAAGAGATGAGTACTGGAAACTGAGTCTCAGGTTTAGAGTATTGATAGCTGCTAATCTATCAAACTCTGTGGATCTCAGAGAAGAGGTCCCAGAAACTCTGCTCAAGCTGAGCACTTACAGGGAGCTTCAGAAGAACAGCTGGGGACCTAGAAGATCCAACTACATGCAGAAGAGCTAGAGCCCTCTCTGTGAAATGTCATTCCAACCCTCTGCTCTCCTGGGTGCACATAGGCACACTTATACACACACACATACACACACACACACACACACACACACACACACACACACACAAACACCATTACCATGTTCTCCCATGAGTACCAGGCTTCCACTCTTTGCTTGCAAACTCACAGAGAGTTTCTACCACTTTATATGTGCAGGCTGAGCAGCAGGCTGAGGGAGAGCGACAGTTCCTCTGTCTACCTGAGCTCCTGGTCACCCTGTCTGTTCTGGTGGTAGCAGCTGAGAAGACCTGTGATGAGGTTGCCTATAAATAGGGTACAAGGGAAAGAGGAGCAGAAACCTCGTGGTCAGGAGGACAGTACTGGAAAAAAAAAAACAGGTGTTTGTGAAATCTCTTCTGAAGAAAGGATGCGGGGTGGGGGTGATGTACAATTAACAGAAGAAGTCCTGGGAAAGCTTGATATCAGGTTCCAACATGGTGAGTGAAAAAGAGCCCTTTCTCTTTGCATGGGGGCCAAGATGAAGGTACTTTCTGTGGCTGTCAGGTTTCACTGTTAACTTTGCTGTACTTAGAATCATGTAGGGTACAAACAGTGAGTGTGCATGAGGCTGTGTGTGTGTGTGTGTGTGTGTGGGTGGGTGGGTGGGTGTGGGTGTGGGTGTGTTCATACACATGAGCCCTACCTGCTCAACCTTTTGCTTTCCTTCAAAACTTCCTTTGGTGTCACAGTTTCCCTGGGTATAAATCAACACTCTTAACAATACCCAACCAGTAACTCAAGAGGGCCATGAGAAGAAAACATGACACTGGGAAAGGGAGACATGGAACAAAAACAGTGGCACATATTTGACATGAAGGAAGTAGTTGTTTAAGAAGTGGGAGGAGGAACAGTTGAAGGAAGGGCAAATAAGAGCAAGACATGGTATACATGTATGAAAATGTATGCTAACTAAATACAGATAAAGAAGAGTGAGCAATGTGTGGAAGAAAGACCACCATGGAGAAGAGCTGGATGGAAGCTTGTATTCCAATGTGGAGTTGACAACAATAGATGACATTTTCCCATTGGAGACAAGGACTGCACCCAAGAAGGAGCCTGCAGACCCCTGCAGTTATGGCTGCTTTCTGAGAAACCCATACATCCCTGTTCCCTCAGGGCGACTGCAGGAATGCAAACCTCTAGACACTCTTCTATTGCCAAGAGGTGACCTGGGAGCTCATGGCAGGAGAAGGTGAGGAGGTAGGAGCTCCACCCTGGGAAGAGTCCGATCAGGTTGAGGAGAATCATAGCAGGATGAGGCAAGAATGTTTGGGTTGATCCTCCCTGCCAGGTGTTGTGAACAGTGACTGGTGGGTGAGTGCCTCTTGGCTGCTTCCTTCAATGCTTGTGGGGCAGTACCTTGAAGAGTCCTGGCTAGTCATGCAGCAGTTCAGCCTGTATTTGTTTGTTTAGTTTTGGAGCTCCGTATTGTTTTCTTTGTCTCATGGCCCATCAGCTACACACTGGAATTTCCATGTCTCTGCAGCTTTGCCAACACCACTATTTCCTGTTTCATAACAGCAGCCTTCCAGAAAGGTGTGAGGCACTACCTCAGTGTGGTGTTTCTTCAAGTCTCTTTGACCGTGTTTCAGAATGTTTGGAGCTGGCATTCAGTCAGAGATTTTCTGGATTTCATTTGGATTCGGACTAGTGTGCACTTCAGGTCACTCCTGGATAAGGGCTGAGTTTACCTGGCCAGCATGGGTCCTGGAAATTTCAGGCAGCCTTAAGGTAGGATTGAGGAGAGGAGCAGTTCCGAGGCCTTCACACAACGCAAAGCTTCACATACCTTTTCCAATGCCTGACAACCTCTCACACATCTAAACATTCTGCTGCTGCAAATTTGCAGAGTCCTTCCTGCTAGTATTCAGGCATCTGTACTGGCCTTGTACCTGGGGTTCTGACAGAATACGCCCTCAGCTGCAGCCACAAAGAGCACCACCTGTGCACATTCACTACGTTCCCTTTTGAAAGGGCCCTGCCCACCTCCCATCCTTCCCCCCCCTCTCCTTTTCTCTCTCTCCTCTCTCCCCCTCTTTCCTCTCTCCTCTGTCTTGCTGCTACTATATCTGGAGGCGGATCTCCCCTCTTGCCTATCCCCTTTTGATGATCCCTTCCCTAATAAAATCCCTCTGCTTGAACCCTATCTTTCTCTCAAGAGATGATTTTCTTAAATTACTGCACTCTAATCACACATCTCAGACTTACTGCCTGAATTCTTCTCCTAAATCTTAGCATGTAGACCTTGGTCCACCCCAGGAGCTGCTGCTTTTTCAAAGGTGAGGGGTAAAGGCCTCCTCTCAACAATCCGTTTCAGCATGCCTGCAAATGGGGCCTTGTTGTGTTCCTCCTTGTCATTTTTATTTTTGACACATCAGGATTTCTTGATATTGATGTACTAACATTTTGCTTCAAAAAGTTCTTTGAAGGGGGACTGTTCTGTGCATTGTAGAGTATCTAGAGGATCCCCTGTCTATCCACACCACAGCCAGCATCATGTTTCCTCATTATCAGCCAAACATTTGCTCAGGGATCCCAGCCATCTGCTGTTGGAGGTCAGAAAACTAGTGGTTTAGAGACCGTGATATTTCTCTCCTGTTAAGATATCGTGGAGGGCTAGGGAGCCAACTATTGCCCAGGTGCTTGCTGTAAAAGTGTGTTTGGATCCCTTCCTAGGACCCACCTAGAAACATGCACCAAAGATTTTCTGTGATCAGTGTGGGGTGTGTGGAGACAGCAGGGCCCCGGAGCTTGCTGGCCACCAGTCTAGCTGGATTAGTGAACACCAGGTCGTCCTTGTCTCAGCAGTGAGGTGAGCTATCTAGGAAAGTACACTGTGTTGACCTCTGCCCTCCACATGTACACATGTGCATTTAGAACGGCATACATGAACACACACAGAAATTTCCACACATAGGCTCACCCTCCCTACCCTCCCCCCACATACACACAGTTACCATGTTCTCCTCTGAGTACCAGACTTCTAATCTTTGGTTGCAAACTCACAGAGATGGTTCTGCCACTTTATATGTGCAGGCTGAGCAGCAGGCTGAGGGAGAGCGACAGTTCCTCTGTCTACCTGGGCTCCTGGTCACCCTGTCTGTTCTGGTGGTAGAAGCTATGGGGGCCTGTGATGAGGTCGCCTATAAATAGGGCATATGGGAGAGAAGAGCAGAAACCTCAGGGTCACGGGGACAGTACTGGGAGAACAGGTGTTTGGGAATCTCTTCTGAAGAAAGGTTGGGGGTAGGTATATAATTAACAGAAGGAACCCTGGGAAAGCTTGATGTCAAGTCCCTTCATGGAGAAGGCCTTATGAGTGAAAAGAACTTTCTCTTTCTGTGGGGGCCAAGATGAAGGTGCTTTCTGTTGTTGTCGGGTTTCACTGTTAACTTTTCTGGGTTAGCATCATGAGGCGACACACGCAGAGGGTGTAGGAGGGCATTTTCAGGGAGTTTTCACTGAGGAGGGAAGTCCTGCCCTGGAATGGAGGTGTCATAATCCCAAGGCAGTAAAGTAGAAGGCGAGAAGTACACCAGCATTTATGCCTCTGCTTCCCGGCTGCAGGCACAATGTGACTAGTCACCTCAGTCTACTCACCCTCCTCCCCTGGCTTTCCGCATGGTGGACTATGCCTTTAAACTATGAGGCAAAATACACCTTCCCTTAAAAGGAAGCTCTTGGTAGAGCAGAAATTGGTGTTACCAGTGCTGGCACTCATGTTTCGTTTGCGTTAGCATTAGTGAAATGAAAATTTTGAACTACCCTCTGCAGGTCAGTATATGGATTTATCAGGGCTGTTTCAGTAACTCCATTAATAATGCCAAACATCAGAAAGATTCCTGCCACTTGAAAAAATATTAAAAAGATGAAAGAACAAAATACTTTTAAGTGGGTGCACATTCCAAATGCTAGTTTAAATTCCGGTGTAGAAAGCCCACAGCTGCAGTGAACTAGGTGAGCGAGTAGGTGCCATTCATCGGCAGCCTTCTGGCCAGAACGGTAGGGCTATAGTTCCTGCGCATGAACGTCCCCTTCTCATCCCATTTTGTCCAGGATTCAGGCTTCGTACACTCCGCTCAACAGTCTGGCAGATGCCTGTTCACAGACGGTCACTCAAAGAGGTATATGAAACCGTCAGCGTCACAAAGGTGCCCGGTCCTGGATTTTTATTTAATTGCTTTTGACTTCCAACAATGGGGGAGTACTGAGCTGTGGCAAGACAGCAAAAGCCTGCGCCAGGGACGATGTATCTATTATCTCCCCGATGAAGGTCATCGACCTATGACAGTCAGAGTAGTGGAAACATTAGAAATCATGTGCAATTTAATCTTTACACAAATACCAGGGCAGCATCACAATGCCTGAATAATGAAGACTCCAGTGGAAAAAAGGAAAGGCTGTCCCCGAGGGGAGGCTTCATTTTCTCTCCTGCTCTGTGCAGGCCTCCACCGCCGTGAGATGCGCACTTGGCTGACACACGTATTAATGGTATTTTGGCTGGAAGAGAGTCGATGTTTTCTGTGATTGCTCTGTGCAGCTGTGACTCAGTTGTCCTCCCTCCCTCCTCAGGGCCACGCGTCAACTCCTGAAAACCATTGTTCAAGGAACAGCTGTCATCCTGAGTGAAATGAAGCCTTCCCCTCCTGTTGAGAGAGCTTGGGGTATCTACTTTTCAGAGCACACCGCTGTATCTAGGAGTCCTTCAGAAAGTTACACAGAATGAATGCATTGGGGTGGAGACAGCTGGAAATCAAGCCCGAGGCAGCCCTGAGAGAAGGAGCCAAGGCAGAATAAAGACCTTGGTGGTCATCATCTGTGACCACAAGAAATGGAGGTGGCTTTTGTGGGGACTGCATTAAAAGACAGAGTGCTGGATGGAGGGCTGCCTCACCCACAACCCTGATCCTGTGGGATTGCCCAAGGCGCTGTAACCAGACCTATGTGAATCTGTGGGGTCCCCAAGCCAGATGCACACCTCCTATAGAAGCACATACAGCTGAATCCCAGGCCCTAGATGTGACTGTGAAAGCTGATCCTCTACTTGATGCCATCTAGAGTCACCTAGTAGACCAAATCTGAACATGTCAGAGAGGGAGTTTAGGGAATTAGTTCATCGATGTGGGAGACCCTCCCTCAGCGTGGACAGCATTACTCCATGGACTTAGAGTCCTGGACCAAACAACAGGAGAACACATGCTGGACAGTAAACAGCATTCACCCATATCTCAGCTTCCTGTTTGATCAGACACCTCACAGTCCTGCCTTCCCTACCAAGGCGGAGGGAGCCTTAAACTGCCAAGAATGTTGTCTCAGCAACAAGAGAAGTTCCTGATACACTCACTTCCGCTGTGTCTTGGGGACAGTGGTAAGGAAGCCACCTCTTGACACAAGTGTCA
This sequence comes from Mesocricetus auratus, assembly GCF_017639785.1. Classification (NCBI taxonomy): domain Eukaryota; kingdom Metazoa; phylum Chordata; class Mammalia; order Rodentia; family Cricetidae; genus Mesocricetus; species Mesocricetus auratus. The sequence continues at coordinate 34,465,942 of NW_024429198.1, forward strand.
CAAGAGAAAAGCCAGAGACACCGGAACCTGAGCCAAAAGAGAAGCACATGGAGGTGGAGGGAACAAGCCCGAGGTCCAAGACCCCATGATTGTGGAAGCCTCCTTTGTGTCTATCTGAAAGCTGTTTCTTGCAGTGTAGCTGGGTGATAAATGGTAAAGACAGCACGAAGGGCCTCCTCCCTCACCTTGGCCACTGTGCCCCTCTGTGGCATCCTTTGGCTGGTGTCCAACAGTCTCATCTCAGGTGCCACATTGGCTGATGTGTTAGGGGGCGTGACACTATTCCTCAATTTAGATCTCACCTGACGCTGCCCACACACCTGCTCTGTCCTGGAAACCCAGTGTCACAGGTCATTATCCCTTTTTATGCTCTCCCACTGTGACAGTCACCCATTGATGGCCATGACACTTAAGGAGCGCTGGTTGGGTATCAGAAGAATGTCTCTAACTGGATTTTGTTGAATGTTTTACTCACAATCACACCCTTTAGGGGCATTGACTGCTAAACCTAGACACACAAAAGAAGCCTGTAACTTATGTCCCTCCTCCCTGAGAGACTCAGGACACACATCTTATTCAATTACTTACTTCAGGTTTTTTCTATATAAACTCAGTTATTTTGTGCATTCACTTATACTGCACTGTTAATATTTATTTTTATTAATTAAATTTGTTCTTGGACAATTTTATATGTATATATGATGAATTCATTTCATTTCCAACCTTCTTTCATCTCTCCAGTAACTCTGTCTACCATTTTCGTTGCTATATACCTCTCCTCACATTCATATACATTTGTTCTAATTTGGGACCGAATGAGTGTAATCAGACCCTCCTGTGTTACCATGTGTTTGGAGTATCCATTGGAGCATGGTGATCTCAGCAGAAGGTATATAACTAAAGACAATGGCTCTCCCTCTACAGGAACTTTCTGGTGGGCAACAGTTGGACAGTAAGGAGGTAGGGTTCTAAGGCAATAGTACCACAGCTGCTATAGCGGTGATTCTCCTAATTTAACTCTATTGTTAGGATGAACTATCCTGTAATAAAGCAACTTACGAGATAAAGGGGTTTAATGAAGCTCAGAATTCTAGGTCTCAGAATTACAGTCTGTTGTCACTGGAAGTCAAGACAAGGACTTCAAACAGCTAGTTGTGTCATCCACAGTAAGGACAGAGAGAAACGAATATACACATGCTCACCTTTTTTTTCTGCTCATCTCAGTTTGTCAACTTCCGTATGGGTTAGGACCCACTGCCCAGGGAATCTTCCTGCCCACATCAATTTGCTTAATTAAGACTATCCTCCACAGACACACCCACAGACCAACCCAATGTAGACAGGGATTTTCTTCTCAGATGGTTCTATGTTGTGTCAAATTGACATTTAAAGCTAACATCACAGGAACCAGCAGCTCTCTAACTAAACCTGAGGTTGGTTCCACATGAAGGAATCCATGCTTGGTGTTGTAGTCGTGGGTAACAACCCACACCTGGGGAGGTCATATGTCCAAGTTGAGAATTTACTACAGTCATTTAGCTAAACTGATACAGCATCGACTTGCCTTCTAAAATCAATACATAGAACCATAGAAAAGCTACTCTCAGCCATCACCAGATAAATTTCTCTTTGTAGTGAGTAGTGGTAAATGAAGGTATTTGTGCCCCAGAAGTGGAGAGTAAGTGACAGTTGAGGCATTGTCCTGAAACAGGATGTTGTTGTTGGTGCTCCAAACTTTTTCCAGATTTTGCTACTGAACACTTTGCTGGCTCTTCTGTCTCTTCGGCCAATGCCCATCAAAGTGACTACTTTTGTTTATTTTAAAGGACTTTCCCTGCCTGTCACTGCAAGATACCTCAGGTATCTACCAGGTATCTAGCACCTATCTGTGTCTGTCATCTAGCTATCTGTTTATCTATCTATCTATCATATCTCTATCATCTGCCTGCCTATCATCTACCCACTCATATAACATATATCATCTGTCATTCAATTCATATCTATCTCTATGTATCATCTATCTTTCTGCTATATATACCTATATCTCTATCTTCTAACCTTTAATTGAACTTTTAATTAATCTGTACTTTATCTATAGAACTGTCATATATGTACCTGTTCCTCCTCTATCATCATCTATCACTTAAGTATGTATTTCTAATGATTACCTGTCATCTGTCTGTTTGTGTCCACCCACACATATCTCCCATCTATCTTTCTGCTCTATCATTGTATCTCTTTATGTCTCACTGGTATGTCTGTATCTATACTCTATCCATCTATCTTCATGTCATATCTATTGCTTATATTTGTATGTCTATGTCTATACTCTATCCACCTATCTTCATGTCACATCTATCGCCTATATTTGTATGTCTGTATCTGTACTCTATCCATCTATCTTCATGTCATATCTATTCCTTATATTTGTATGTATGTATCTGTACTCTATCCATCTATCTTCATGTCACATCTATCGCCTATATTTGTATGTCTGTATCTATACTCTATCCATCTGTCTTCATGTCATATCTATTGCTTATATTTGTATGTATGTATCTGTTTTTCGTCTTCCTCAAACTTGATGCTACTGCTCTACCACCTCCATCTTCTTCCTCCTTCCCTTCTCTTTCTCCCACTCCCTAGTTTTAAGTTCCCACTCTAACAGTGAGAAACCTAGATGACAAGTTCTACAACGCATGAATCTTCCTGAGAAGCAACTTTACCCATGAAATTGTTGATCAGTGGTTTTAAGGATATCTCAGTTTCTTTCAAGCAGGTCTTAGCACAAGACATTCTGCCCCTATACTCTGTAGGACTCTCTGGTGGTTGAACTGTGCCCTGGGAGCCCTGTTTAACATTTCTGGGAAGAGAGCCAAAGCTGGAGAATTCTATGGACCCAGACTCCAGGTAGACTTACCAGTCTGACTGCCACCGCTGCAACTTTCCAACAAGCTGAGTCTTGTCCCCAAAGAACTCTTGGACATGCTGGCCCACTCAATTCTCTTTCCAATTCCAATTAATCCCATTGCACTCTGATGTCCCCACACACCCTACTGCAAATTGCTCTCAATCCACTTTCATGAATTAGTTATAATAGCCACGTTTATTTAAATTTCAACTAAACAACATTCTAAAACTATTGAAGCTTTGTGTCTATTTATTTTGCTTTGTTTTCATGCCATGTTGACTAAAAATTACCTCTCACTTGAAACCAAACATGAATTCAGGGACTCATTTACCAAAATAAAAGTGTTTTTGTTTTTAATTTGTTTGCTTTGTTTTGCCTCTGTGAAGTGGACATTTTCCTCACGTGATTAGACAAAAAGAATTAAACTGCAGTATGTGTGTTTGTACGACAAAATCAGAACTGCTCCATGGGATTTTTTTTTTTGTCCTTTGCCTGAAGAATTTATGGAACACATCAAGAGAAAAGCAGCAGTGTTACGCATGCTCACATGCCATCATCATCAGTGTCACTGTCATCTTCACATTAGGTGTATGTCTCTAGCTATTAAGATAGAAGTCAAATACAAGGAATGGTGTATCTGACTTTACCAATTATGACATTCTTTATTTCCAATGCAACTGCTTTTTCAGTGATGGTATATTTTCCTCCTAATTTTTGAGTAGGCATCAAACATAAGACTACAAATTCCCATGTTATAGTTAATAAAGCAGTCATAAACATAGGATGATCAGTATGATAGGGTATGGGATTATGTATGGAGTGTGTGTCTAGAAATAAAAAACAAGGGCATATGGTAGTTATTCTTTCAAATTTTTGAGAAATCTCCAATCTGATCACCACAATGGTGGTATTAATTTGCATCTCCGCCAACAGTGAATACAGTGAATGGGAGTCCTTTTTCTCCACATCCTCGGCAACATCTGTTATCAGTTTTGTTGATAGCCATTCTGACTATGTTGATGCGGTATCTCAAGGTAGTTTTAATTTGCATTTCACTGATAGATAGGGGTATTAAACACTTTTAAAAATAGATCTTGGCCATTTGTTTTATCATTTTTGGAAAATTGTCGATTCTGCTCATTTGCCTATTTGTTGATAAGCAGTTTGACTTACATGTTATTTAATTTCTTCAATTCTTTGTAAATTCTAGATATTAGCCCCTTGTGTGGAGTGGGGCTGGTAAATATTCCCTCCCATTCTGGGGGCTATCTGCCAGTACCACTGCTTGTTTTCTTCGATATACAGTGACTTTTTATTTTCGTGTAGTCAATCTGCTGATATGTGGGGTACGTTCCTGTGCTGTTGGCATTTTCCTTTAAAAGTTCTTGGCTGCCTCCACTGCTTGAGGGGTATCACCTGTGTTTTCTTCTAAAAGTTTCAGTATTTCACCTTTTAAATTAAGGTCTTTGATCCACTTTGAGTCGACTTTTGTACTGGTGAAAGATGCGAATCGAATTTCATCCTTCGGCAGGAAGAAGTCGAGTTTGCCAGCACCACCCTTGAGTGGACTATCTTTGCTTCAAAGTATTTTTGCCTCATTTTTCAAAATTTAAATGGTATGGCTTTGCAGTTTTATTCCTAGATTGCTTATTCTATCCTGTTAGTGCACGTGTCTTGATGGAAACAGACACAGACTTGATGCTCAGTACACTCTATGGCTACTCAGATCGTGAGGGAGTTCTCTGTCTACACTGGATGATGCTCCACTCTTCACATCCGTGCTAGGAAGCTGGGCTTCATTGTCTGCTGTGTTGGAAATCCAGCCCAACCTGAGAGACAAGGCAATGACGACAGGAAGAAAGCCTTGGCAGTTTGTCTAAGGTTTGAGAAACTATTCTGAATAAAGCAAGTGCAAAAACCCCACCCATCAATAGTTGTGGTTAGTGGGGGCTAGAGATGTGTCTCAGGTGGTCAAATACTTGTCTAGCATGCAGGAAGCTTTGGTATCCCTCCCCAGGACTGTATAAACATAGCGTGGTGGTATGCACTTGTTATCCCAACACTTCCAAGACAAAGATCAGAAGTTCAAGGTCATTCTCAGCTACAAGGTAGGCTGAAGGCCAGATTAGGATACATGGAGGCCTGTTTCAAAAAGTATTAGCAATTAGAAATTGTGGTTATTTAAGAATGAAATCCAGTGTCTTTCCTTCTGTCTATGTTCATTTCTTCAAATGGAGCCAAGCTGTGAGCATGTGAGTGCTCACAGCTTGGCGCAGAATGGGTCTGACTTCCACATTCTGAGATCTGGAGCTTCTCTTGACTTATAGATGCTTTGACAGAATTTCTGAGACAGTATAGCACTAGAAAACAGTGTAACCCAGGAATTCTGAACTGTGGTAATTTCACCTCTGGGTCACCTTTGGGGCTCACTAACACCCTAAGGTCCTAATAATCAACTTGCCACAGCAAAGCCTCTTGGCTTTTCATGCTTCCACTCCTACCTGGGTACACTCCATGTGGTAGACTCTTTACCAAACAAATGACTGTTGAGGAACAGAGCAAATTGTGAGCTTGTAAGTTATTTACAAAACAATGGCCAGATGAGTATGCTAACTGGTCTTGCTGGCTGGAAAGGGCAAACTCGGAGGCTGTAAAAAGTAAAGGAAGTCAGTTCAGAGAATAAATAGTAAAAAATAGCATTCAGGCTCTGAGTCAGCTCACCCCTGACACAAGTATAACTCATGCTTCAAGACTGTCCTCTGGGCTTCCCTGAAGTATAATGTCTGTATTTACTAACAAAGAGATTTAACCCAGCATGTTTTCTATGATCCTGTTGTGAGCCTCCGGGTGATAAGAGAGGCATTACTCATAAATATGAGAAACTAATGCTTTAAGTCCTTGCTCTGAGGATCGGGTAGTCTCCTGTCCCCTGACTAATTAAGTGCAGTCAAGGAGGCTCATTCATGTAAATATGTGTTTTGTCCGTAATGCAAAACCCTATCTGTGTCTTGAAACCTCATCTCCACTCACATGTGCAAAATTTATGTGGGATCAAGTAAAACCAGCCATGCCAGGCATAATTAAAATGCTGGTGGAAATAGGATAGACATAGACTGGGCTTTGCTGCAGTCTTAATTAAAAAGAAGAATTTCCCCAGTGTAATATGTTTGCTAGATTTTAAAGATAATCATTTTGTCCACATTATATGAAGCAGTCTTATGAGGACAATAAAATAATGTTAATATGCAACTGTAAAAATATTATTTGTCTCCCCAAATAAGAAATAAAATCCTTTAGAGCCATAATTATAATAGCACTGGTATATTTTATATCAAATAATCATAACTGGTTTTGAATAAAATTTGGTAATTTGTAGAGCCTCAATGTCGGGGTGAGGGAACTGTCTCAGGAAGAGGGAGGTTAAAAACATCTCACAAAGTTGTCCTGAAATACAACAATATAATATACTAGCCCCCAGTCCCCAGGAAGGGAGGGCCAACAATCTGCAGTTTAGTGAGTGCATCATAACTTTTAATTATTATGTGAGAAGAAGCTAAGTGAATGACAATGGAACAAGAGTGTGATGACAAGTAGAGGTAGGTTCCTGTAGCACTCAGGATGTCATAAACTATTCCCCTTTTTATTATGACAGAATTCTGATAAAATAGAATAAATGTGGAGAGTTTACACTAGTAGTGTACATGCACAATGACACACAGTCATCATATTGAACTCTGGACAGTTCCAGAGAAAAGTCTCTATTCCAATAGGAAACCTTATAAGCTTTAACAAACCTGATATTTTTTTGCTTCTCATAAATCTTTTTATGGCTTACACAGTGTTATATGCCATGGAAGAGGAAGAACCCATCAGATGTTCTATGGTGTCTCCTTACAGCATAGTGTACTTAGGAAATGCCCAAAGCCCGCCAACGCTGTGTTCGAATGAGGTCACCACCCACTCTTAGGAGTGATCTTTGCATTTTTGCGTTTACATATACTATGGGTGAGATGATCTATAACTGAGAACAAGGCTTAAATTTGTCTGGAAAGAAGATACAAGTACACCAGGCTTAAAATGTAATATTACAGGCCGCTTAGCAGCTAAAGAGGGTTTATGCTAAAGAATGGTGGATGTAATTTCCTTGAAAAAATTATAAGCAAAAGGATTAAACCTAATCTAATATCACCCCTAAAGCCTGCTGCAGTCGTGCACAGCATTTGGTTACTACCCAGGGTCAAAGGGATGGTTCTGAATTAGCGTAGCCTACAAAGCAGCTTTCCGACTTTTATCAGATTACCAGCATTGATGGCTGGCACTGACGTGTTCGGTAACATGCAGTGAGCACTCTCAGGCATCATGTTTCCGGTATGTAAAATATCCTCAAAGCACATTTTAATTGTTTTAACAAGATAAAGTATGCTGTATTTGCATGAATAATATTATCCGTATTACATTAAACCTCTTCATTTATTATCACTAATGCTACTTAAAAGAGATGTTAATAGAGTAATTCGTCCTCATATCATGACCTTGGTCAGGAGTACATGACGGTTCATATTCATTACGTTGAGCTAAGAGCAGGCTTCTGCTATAATATCGCTTAATTTATATTCTGAAAAGGCTCCGGGGACAAGTTGCTCTTGTGCATTAGGCTTCTATCTAAATCACACTATCTGAGGACAAGTGGGGCTGGCAGATCTCTATTAAACAATCCCTATGTGTGCGGTGAGCTATTCCAGACCCACAGACGAAAGTGCTGAATCCTAGGACCTCATTCAACATGAAATTTACTGGTACAAATTTTGTGTGTTTACATGCTACATATGGGGATTACATGAGAGTCTAAACATTGGTTAAAAGATTAGAACACTGTTACCCTGACATTCTCCATCAATCAGGTATGAAGATAAGTCAATTACTGTCTTCAAAAAGTATCTCTATATGGTTCCTCTATCAGAACCAGTGGGGTGCATGCGTACACATGGGATGTCTGCGTGTGTCTACTAAGTAGGAATATGAGATGATTGTGAAAAGAAAAAAAGTTGCCTGTCTTTGTTTTAAAAAATTAAGAACAAGTAAATATGTAATTTAATATACCATAAAGATGTCACATTTGTAGCATACTTAATAACTATGAAATGTCAACATATTTCTTGGTTATTAATGAGACTTCCATTTTATTTGTATAATATAACATTCCTGAAGTATTTTTGGAAGATTTTGGAAGTATAATACACTGGATAATTTTGCTTTATTGCCTCACTGAGCGCAGCATTGTTGAGACACAGAAGTGCAGACCTAAGCCTCAGACCTAAAGGGGAACAGTTAAGTTTCTGTATTTGCAGACCAGTGATCCTCATCCAAAAGGTTGAATTCCAAAGTCACTTATACAGCAAGTGATATACCATTGAGGAAATTTATAGTAAATCAACTCTAAAGACCTGGCAGTGAAGTTAGTGAGAGATGTACAGAGGACTGGGGAGAAGTTGCAAAAGCAGACATGGGCATTCTGGAGACACGCCAGCCCTCCCGGTACTACCAAAGATACTTAAGGGAGTGTGAAAGTGTGGATGGTGATGACATTGGAGACGATACAGGAAATGGTGGCTAAGATGGAGGTGAGAGTGCTATTGGAAATGGTGATGATGCTGAGGATAAAGTTGATGACAGCATTGAAATAATGATAATATCTGAATGGCTATAGTATGGGGATGGTGTTGGAATGGTGATAATATTGAGATGAGAATGATCACAGATGATGATGTCATTGAAATGATGAAGGTATTAATGATAGAATTTGGGATGAGGTTGGTGTTAGGATGGGAATGGAACAGTGTTGAAATAGTGATAGTTAGATTTTGTGTAAATTTTGTTTTTTTCATTAAAAATATGTACTTCATCTTTTAAATTTTGTGTGTGTGTGTGTGTGTGTGTGTGTGTGTGTGTGTGTGCAAAGGCTGGGTGGGATGAGAATGAAAATGATGTTGAAATGGCGATGATGTTGGGATAGGAATTCTTTTTGGTAGGGATGATCTCAGGATAAGGATGGTGGTAAGATGGGGATAGGATGGGGATAGTGATGATCTTGGGAATGTTAAAGGTATGATATTGGGGATGGTGATGGGGTGGGGATCATGTAGGGGTAAGAATCGTCTTACGATAGAGATGATGCTGGGATAATGTAGTTTATGGTTATATTGGGATGGAGACAATTTTGGCATGATAATGGGTGATATTAATGGTGTTGGGATATATATGTCAAAAAGACAGGAATGCTATGAGATTTAGGTGGCATTGGGAAGGTGACAGCATTGGGGAGATGTGCCACTCAGATGGTGACAGATGATTGGGACAGTTTGGGGGTAATTATGTAAGATAAAAGATGGTGAAGGGGTCTTTCCCAGTCTATAATTGAGGTGAAATTTTCTGGTTTTCAACAATTTTTGTTAGTCAGACTCACACACACACACACACACACACACACACACACAAAATGGATCACAGGGTAAAACTGGAAAGTACATATTTTCCAAGTTGCTGCATATTCTACTTTTTTCAAAAAGTGAACAACATAATAGATAACAGTAAGAATGTTATAGTCTAAATGTGAAACCCAAAGGCAAACTCTCAAATACACATTTAAAACTCTAGCATCCAATAATCTTGTATTTTACAGTCAGTGTTCAATCAGGTTTCTCTAGCTTTTCTCAAGAAAAGTTCAGTGTGTTCCTAAGGGGTGACACAGAAGGGGATCTATAAAGACTTGCACACCAAAGCTATGATCTCTGGATAACATGTCTTTTCTCTATCCTGGTCACTTCAAGTGTGAGAGAAGTGATTGTTTTTCTCTCTTCTGTCTTTGGAGCAAAACGTCCTAGGCCCCTGGTAGCAACACCTACACATGTTAAAGGAAGGATTGCATTATTAAGCATTTGGAGTCGATTTTCTTTGATCGTAAGAGTCATGGAGTAAGCTCTTCTACTTAAAAACTGCTGCAAAAGTCATTGCTAAATCAGGCACAGTGTATGTGCACCATTAACTGAAATCACAGTTCACAAAGAAGTTGCTGGCCCTTCTTTCCATGACGAAAAAAATACAAAGAGTGGAAGTTGACCTTTTGCCTTGTTGATTGTCATAATGAGATAAGGGGACTTTACTTCAGCTAGCTGACTTTGAACATATGCATTAGTTACTTTTCTATCACTGTGATAAAACACTTTGTCCAGGGCAACTTATAGAAGAAAGAGTTTATTTGATCTTATGTTTCCAGAGCGATGAGTCCTTGATGACAGAACAAAGACAAGGCAGTTGAAGACAGAAGCTGAGAGCTTGCATCTTTAATTACAAACAGGAAACAAAGAGCAAACTGGGAATGGAATAGAAGCAAACCTTTGTACTTTCAAACCCCTCCCGCCATGACTTCCTCTAGGAAGGCCACACCTTCCAAGCCTCTCTTAATAGTACCACCACCTGGAGACTAAGTTTTAAAAAGCTTGAGACTATGAGGGAACATCTCATTCAAACTACCACAATGTAACTTTTCTTATCTGCTTCAGTTTATTGACAATTAAAATTGTCAAATGATTTTTACAAGTGATGAAATAAACAAGTAACAAACAGAAACGGTGGCCCGTGCCATCAGTGAGTATGGGTGATGCTTTTCAGACAACAAATAGCACGTTCCACTCACCATTTTGAGGATCAAACTAACAAGTCAAAAAAAATCAGTATTCCAAAATAGGAACTGTTCCTACTGAGTCAGCAGTGGCAGACAGTGAGAACCTGGCACAGTCTTGGAAATGCCAGCTGCCTTTTGAGTTGCTTGTGAGCAAATCGATACTCAGATGACAAGGCACACGGCACACTTGTGAAGAGTGAGCATTTTCGAGGGTGCGGAGTATACACTTGTGCTTAAAAAGCATTCTGTACATTCGGTTTTAGTGTTTTCAGATCCATCGAGGAGCCCCTTTGGGGACCATTTGGAAAGACATGAAAGCAGAGGCTGTGTGCCTAATGGCAAGTAGGGAGAGGAACAAATGGCTCTTATGGGGGCGGGGAGGATAGAGCATGAGGTTAACTCTTTCCAGACCCTCAAAATCTTAGCATCTTTTGACATGGCAGATGTTCTGGGGACTACCTGGTCTGTTGTCTCATGTAGGTCCCCTGTTCATGCTGAGTCTGAGCTTCCCACTGTTCACCTTGCACACTTATCTGGTCTGAACAGCCACGGATGTGGTGGGTTTCTGTGCACATAAATAGTTTCAAGCCAAGATTTCTGCTGCTAAACACGCTTCATTCCATTTCTCTCCTCTTGCAAATGTGAAATGAGACCCTTGTTGATGAGCCTCAGGTGTTCATAGCATCAGAAATCCTCAGGCTTCTTCTTATTTTATGGTTGGAAAGTGCTGGTCAACAAGGCAGACTATCATGCAAAGCTAAACCAACCAACTGACACAGACATGCAGCAAAGTTCTTCTGTCTTCTTGGAGTTTGACCTCCACCTCCTTGGCCCCTTTTCAGTGTCACGTGTGGAGCGAGGGTATATCTGTGCTTTCCTGAGTAGGACAGACACACATTCATACAATGGTTTGGGAAGGTCATCATTTCCTTCCCTCACCCCAGACTTTCCCTTGTTACATAATAAACTAGCTGGCAGAACTTCCTGGTGTTGCATGCCCACATCATATCCAAAAGGAAAAGATGACAAATGGGCCCTGGAAAGGAGGCCAGGGACATAGACAGCTGCAGTTCTTTGGAAGATGCCATACACACTCCTCCCTGCCACCCTGTCAGGAAGCATCTTGACTCTTCTTGGTCTTGGGCCTTTCTCTTGAATTTGAAATTTCATTTAAAGACAGGGTCCCCCAACCCAATTCTATCTTACCCTTCTCAGTTATCATAAACCACACTCAGCTCTTGACCATGCACCTTCTGGGCTCATGATAAAAACTTCACCTACTCAGAGGAGAAGAGGTAGGAAAAGGGAGGAGGCCCTGCCATGTCCCCTCCCTGTGTGGACAGTGGCCTGAAGGAGGATGGGGATCCTATAGAGCCACTGGAACACTTCTCACCAGGCACTGGTGTCTGGGGCTGACCTTATTTGTAGCTTCACTAAATGCCTCATGAGAAAGTTCTGTAGTTAGGGAGATCACAGTGAGGTTTACTAATTTGAGCTTGCTGTGCTGCCTGGTAACTGAGTTAAGTATTCAGGAAGGGGCAATTGAAACAAATAGGAAAGTATGAAAATAGTCGCAAATAATCACTGAATGGGCTGGAGACCATACCTGGGCTGCATCCGAGTCCAAAGACTTAAGGATCACATAGGAATGAAAGCAGTATAGAAACTGTGACTGAAGTACCTGCACAAAAAGTGTAAGGTATCATATGCTGTCATAATGATGCCCAATGAGTTTCATATTATTCATTTCAAGTTTTCCAGTAACCATTTCTATCATTTAGTATACAAACCTAGATATATGTGTGTGTGAGTGTGTGTGTGTGTGTGTGTGCATGTGTGTGTGTATAGGGGATGTATTATTGCATGAATGTGTATATCATATCCATCATGTGTGTGTATATAGTTATAGAAAATACAAATATGTCTGCATGTGCATATATAAACTTATAAAATTAACTGCACACATACACATGCTATAATCATTGTTACATATGCAAAGGTATCCGAGGAGGACCTAGAGTACTGGTACCCTGTGTGTCCAACTCTGATGGGTACTCATGATTTATTGCATGTGGCTGAGGCTTCTGAAGACGTGATTTAGTAGTCACTGGCTATTTCAATTTACTCTTTTTGCGTTTTTAATTAGTAAATGAATCCCTCATGGTCAAATGATTAATTGCACAATAATTCACTGCAGTCCCTTCCTCTCCTATTTGTGCAGAGCTCCATGCACAGAGAGTGTTTGGAATATGGGCTGACATTATAAATTACAGCCGTGCATTCACACAGCCCTCGTCCACATTGTGTCAGCACTTCCATTATAAACTCCCATTTCTAAGGTGCTTAAAAGTAAGCTGTGAAAATTCATTTTCAGATGGCAGCAGGCATAGTAGGCGTCCAATAGGAAGGAAGGCTTTGAAGACAAGGTGGAGAACTTACTTGGCCACTGCTGGAAGTTCCAAGCAGAGAAACTTAGCGCCTTTCTCAAATGTGTCCATAAAACAAAATAATGTGAAGAAATCTTGTTCTGAGAGACGGTGTCTCAAAGATGAATGCTAGAAAGGTCTGAATTTTGATTATTTTGGCAGTTTCTGTTTTGTTGTGTTTCTTGATACCAGGGGTTTCAAACTCGCTGCAATTCCCTTGCCTTAGCACCTCCCACCCCAAAATGCTGGAATTACAGGTAGATATACTGTGTGATGATTTTAGATGTAGTCCACTCTTACTTCCAATAGAACTTGTATTTTGGAATTACTTTGAATTTAAAGAATGCAGGACAGTGAGGAACCGGTATCTCCCTGAATATCCCCAGTTCCTACAGCTCCCTTCTTTGCTGAAATGTTGTTTTAGTACGGTAGATGTACCGTAATTAATAAACCATTATTTATAACATTATTAACCAAGTCAAGATTTCATTCAAATTTTCTTCTGTTTTAAGTACCACTGCCTTGCTATCTCAGGATCCTATTTTCCCTTGGAGATTAAAAAACAGTCATCTATTCATGCCCCCCCACCAAAGTGCACCATGACAGAAAAAGAAATCTGACTCAAATCTAGCTTCGTGAACCAATGATTTTATTAGTGTTATTTACAGGACCATGGGTGACTCAAAGACAGTTTCACCATTTAAAAGGGCCCACACCTCAGCATGGATTATTGCTTATGAAAGCTACATGGAACTCCCTGTGCAACTTACAGGCAGCTCCCCCAAAGACGGAGTCTTCCTTCCCATCAGTGTCTGGTTCTCACATAGTCTTGACAATGGTTTTGTGATTCTTGCAACTATAACTGTCTGAGCTTCCCAAGACTCCTAAGTTCCCTTAGATTCCTTCTTCTAGGAGGGAACATTCAGTTTGAAGGAAACAGGCCCATGACACTCACTGGACATCTGTGATATTTGGTGATCATATCTCCTTAGGTTCCTCCTGGCACCGTAGTGTAGGGCCATCCTCTCTGGGGTCACCTTGATGGTTTTCAGGATTGGCCAGTCAGTCTTTGGTATTTACTAGAGTCAGTCTTAGTTTTGACTGGGGCCGGGGTGTTGTGGGTTGGGAAGGAAGACCAAGGAGAAGTAATGCTGACAGGGGGTGGAAGACCAAAGAAATGCAGCGCTGATATGAGGCTTAAATATAGTCAGCATACAGGTGGCTGCCGATGCTTCCCTGAGTGCCAGTCTTCCAGGGGTTTGCCCAATACTCAATGTGAAATTGTTTCTCTCCTTTACATGCATAGCCAGTGTCTTAGTTAAGGTTTCTACTGCTGTGAAGAGACAGCACAGTAACTCTTATAAAGGAAAACATTTAATTGGATGGCTTACGATTTCAGAGGTTTAGCCCATTATCATCATGGCAGGACATAGTAGCATGCAGGCAGATGGTGCTGGAGAGGGAACTATATCTTGAGCCTACAGGCAACAGGAAGTGGTCTGAGACACTGGGTGTGTCTTGAGCATAGGAGACCTCAAAGCCCACCCCCACAGTCACACACTTCCTCCAATAAGGCCAAGCTTACTCTAATAGAGCCATACCTCCCAGTATGCCATTCCCTATGAGCTTATGGGGACCAATTACTTTCAAACTACAAGTCACGAAGTCACCAAGGTCAGCCCCACATAAGGACAGCCTCTCGACTCCATGCTGGTTCTGTCTGTCTTCCCACGTGAATACTGCTACCTTCCATCTCCAGGAGGAAACTACCATGATTCCAGGAGTTTCCCTTCCTGTGGTGATATCGTGCTTGTACAAATAAAGCCTGTCTGAAGGTCACAGAATGGAGCTTGCCAGGAACTAACCATAGAGGTCTGGAGGTCTGTACAGACAGGAAGTGAGGACGCTGGCTGGAAACAGGATATAAGCAGGGAGAAACAGAAACTCGCTCTGGTCTGCTGAGATGCTAAGGAGGTAAGGCATGATGGTGGTTTTCTCCTTCTCTCTGATCTATCAGCATTTCTCTCTATATCTGACTCCAGGTTTTTATTAGTTAGACCAGTTGTGAACTCCAACAAGACCTTCCCTTCCAATCACAGCCTTCTCATGACACCTAAGTGAACATTGTCCCATCATTCCTGCCAATTATCTCCTTACAAAATAATTAATAAATAAATTTCAATGTAATTTAAATTCTTTAGGGATAAAATTTGGAGCATAGAGAAAACTCATAATTTTGTTATCTTTAAGTGAGTTTTATTAATATCCATTTTAATCTCTATGTAGGCATACCTAATTTATGGGATACTATTTTATATAATTATATTATGTTATATATATGCATGTGCATATAATTTTATATAGTTAAACATGCAAAGTTCTTTTTGTGCTTAACTAGATTACTACCATGATCATATATATTCTTGAAATAATTTTGGGGGGCTTTCAAGACAGGTTTTGTTTTGTAGCTTTAGAGCCTGTCTTGGAGTTTACTTTGTATACCAGGCTGGCCTCCAATTCACAAAGATCTGCCTGCTTCTGCCTCCCAAGTGCTGGAATTAAAGGTGTGCACCACCACCATCTGGCTTTTTTTCCAACTTTTAAAACTTTCAATGATTACTTGACACTATTTATATGTCCCTTTAACAACAGCTCATATTTATATATGAGCACACATATACATATATACATATGCATACATATACACACAAATACCTATATGTATTTTGTATAAGTTCTTTTCTGAAATTTGTCATTTTCTCACTTTAATGATCCTGATTCTAACTTTGATCTTTTGGGTTGATTGTGGTTCTTGTGAGACAAGACCTCACTGACTGGGTCACTGTGTCATCAAATCCCCCCTGTTTCAGTCCGTGGGAACAGAGGTTACAGGCATGAACTACCACCTCTTCACAGATAACTTTGATCTTGTTAAGGGTTGTTTTGGCTCCTGGTGGGTTCCATGAACATCCACATGAATTTTAGAATCAGCATCCCACTTTGTACCAAAGCTACTTTGGATTAGTATCTTATTATTTCAATCCTTTATTAATGGATTTTAAATACTATTAGTATATCCACTAGTGTATCTGCTATGAGCTGACTCACTGCACTTGTTACTGGAGGGTGTTTTTTTAAAACCCTACTGATCCATTTATGGCATCTTATATTTATTTATTCATTCACTCACTCATTTTTATTTACATGCATTTGAGTTTTTGCCCTCATATATTTCTGTGTGAGGGTGTTAGATTCCCTGGAAGTGTAGTTACAGACATCTGTAAGCTGCCATGTGGGTGCTGGGAATCAAACCTTGGTCCTCTGGAAGAGCAATTAGTGCTCTTAACCACTGATCTGGAGGGGTTGTTTTTAATGTTTTTTTTCTTTTCAGCTTCATATTTTTCTAGTGCAAATTATGTATCATCTGAGCAAATGAACTCTTGAGTATTTCAGCATGATCAATCAAGATGATTCCTCCATCCAACAAGTAGTTCAATTGAAAGGCCCAGGCCTGAGTTACAATCCCAGAATCCTGTGCTCTGATGTCATTGTTTTGTTTCTGCCTTCAGTCTAGGGTTGGTAGAAAGCTTTCCTTTGATTTCTGGGGTGAATTGTGTTTTAACTTTTCCTAGCCTTAGGACAGGAGCTGCCTAGATTCTGCTTTCGTAGAGGAGCCAAAGATACACTCCCAGGAATTGCAACCCACATGGCCCCCAGGGCTCTCAGCTGTGACGTGGGCAAAACACATACTCAGTTGTTCAGGATGGGAGTCTGTTCTCCCATTGGCTGCTTCAGGGAGTCTCCTTTGTAAAACTAGCATCCCAATCCCAATATCTACAGGTTCTGTAATTTAAGAAAAGCTGCTCGAGAGAAAGATGCCATGTAACAGGATTCAAGCAGAGGTTTTTTTTTTTTTTAACTAGGGAAAGGGATTACCAAGGGGAGGGGGAGACTGTCCTCAAGATAGAGGAGCAGCAGGAGAGAGGAGAAAGGAAAGAGGGGGGAAGAGAGAGAGGAAGAGAGAGGGGGTAACTGACAGAGAGAGGGAGAGAAAGAAAGAGAAGGATAGGAGGTGGGCGGGGCCTCTTAAAAGGGAACTTAATGACTGTGCACAGGTGGTGCTCTTAGCTGCAGCTGAGGGCATATCCTGTCAGAACAGGCCAGTACAGATGCCTGAATACTAACAACCTGTAGTACTTTATTTGATGATTCTAGGGATATGTATCCATTTTATCTTAATCTACTCACTTACTCTCAATGTCATGGAAGAGCTGACTCTCATGTGGCAGAACCTTCTCTAGTCTGTGAGTTACAGAGTGCATGCAGACTCTACTCTCTGCAGTGGGGTGTTGTCAGTGGAGGACTCTTGGTAACTGTTGGGTGAGACATGACTACTTTTACAGAATGTATAGATTGCTAAATAATGTCCTTTAATACCTTGAAAACGGTTGACCTCTAAGTTCCATACCATTAGAATAATTGTAGCTCTGCTGTTGGAGTGTTTTAAGACATGACCTACCATGACCATGATGGGCCCCCTTGCTCCCTCCCTCTCTGCCTCCTCCCTCATTCCCCTCCTTCCTTTTTCCTACCTTCCCTTTCTCTTCCTACTTCCTTATTTTTCCCATCCCTTCTCTTTTCCACAATATGCATTTAACTAAATGAAACTCTTACTCTGTATAGTTTTAGGGGATCATTCCTAGTCTACTTTCTTTGGATCAGGTGCCATACAACCTGCAGTCAAGGGAAAGAATGTGCTTGTGGGAATGTCAGTGCAGGCTGGATTTCAACTACTCCAGCTCAGGTAGGCTCAACCTCACTTTCTAGAAGGAAATATTTATATATAAAATATAATTAAATGGCCGGGTGGTGGTGGCGCATGCCTTTAATCCCAGCACTTGGGAGGCAGAGGCAGGCGGATCTCTGTGAGTTCGAGGCTGGGCTGGACTGACAGCCTCCAAAACAATACAGAGAAACCCTGACTCGTAAAAACCGAAAAAACCATATATATATAATTAAATGATATTAAGCTAGATGAGAGAGAGAGAAAAAAAGAGAGAGAGAGGAGAAAACACAAATGGATTTGGAAGCTGGGCATGGAAAGTCTCTTGGGAGAAGTATTTTGGAAGACAGGATCTCTTTAAATAGGTTCATCAGATGCTTAATTTATACATGCAATTGATGTTTGTAGGGTGTTCCTAAACTAGGATGAAGGAGTCGTCATATTCTTTATTTTTCTCTATTATTTCCTGCAAATGCTTCTGTACATTTGGCTAAGTTGACTTCACTTTGTGAAATATTAAAATATGCCAAGTCAATAATGACTTGTGTGTGGCATTCCTCATAATAAGTACATGCATATATGTGTCTGTGTGTATGTCCATAGACTTGTGATTGTGTATTACTCTTGAGTCCATGCCTTTTTGCTCACATATGTGTGTGTATGCACTGATGTATATTTGTATGTATGCATGCATGCTTGTATGTATACATGTACTTCTGAATATGTGTATATGTATACATGCCTGTGTTGTATTCATGCATGTAAGTATATGCATGTATGTGAATGTGTGTATGCAGTGGGGTGTGTACATGCATGTAAATGTCTGTGTGTACACACGTAAGTACAAACAACTCTGTGTGTGTGTGTGTGTATTTTCTCCCAAGTGTATGACCATTATCTCAGTTTTTTAAAATGGCTATTAATGTGGGCCAGGAGTCAACAACAGGCAATCTGAATAGCCCAATGATTAGTCAAGGAAAAATAAATTAAAATAAACAGCACATAGTCATTAAAATGGAAAAAAGAAGGAGGTTTACCCATCAATCCTGGGTCATTGGTGACCAGCAATCAATGCTGTCGATGGCTGCAGACATCAGTGAGGCCCCCCAGTTCCAGGTTGGAACCTTCAAGCCAGGTGTCCAGGCTGCACCCTAGGCTGAGCAGGAATGGTGACAGGACACCTGTGCTTTCAACCTGTCACTCCCCCTAGCTGGTCCTGGTGTGGATTTGCTTCCAGCTGTGATGGACAGATAACCATGTCTGCCCTAATCTGTCACAACACCTGTTAGACTCCTTCTGAGATATGCAGTCTAACATATGGACAGCATGACTATCTAAAGTATGTGTTCTAAGTTCATGCCAAAGGTACTCAAAACAGGCTCAAAGTTGGCCAGGTCTTCATGTCAAACAGCTAAGAAAGAATTCTCTTCTCCATTGGAAAGCATATATCCAAACAAAGCTTGACAACCTACATCATGGCTGTACATAATTGTTTTTTATTATTCCTAAGCTCATAGAGCATCTCCCACACCAAAATGAACATGTGAGATACATGTAAGAATAAGAAGTCTTGCTTAGTGATCAGTAGTGTGTGCCCCCGACCTGAGTTCAAATTCTCATCACTGCCTTGCCTGCCCTCTCCCTGTTCCTCATGGTATATCCCTTTCATTGCCCAACTACCCATCTCTCTCCTCTATTACTGTCAAAAATAGTTTAGCATCTATCTTTTCCTTCAAACCAATGAGCTTACAAAAGCTAAAGCTTCTCCCGTAGAACAGAAATGCCTTCCATGTTGCTATTATCAATACACCAGGCAGCCTGTCCCCTAATTGTCTGACTTGGGATGCTGCAGCCCAGTTGCAGCCCAGCAAGGAGCCAGGGGCACCTAGAAGGGTCACCCATTGCACCACCCCAGCCAGCTGGAGGCTAAGCAGACAGATCGCCTCAGCCTCTGCAGCACAGAGCCAATGATTTTTACATCAAGCAGCCTGATGTACTGCGTGGCCACCCACCAATCCCTTCTCAATATCGATCCAGCCCTAAATGAGGCTCCCCTGCTCTGTACCATGAGCAATAATTAAAAAAGCAGCACATTGATTTTAACTAATATTATGAAGGTTCTGGATGCACACATGCTTACAAAATAGTGGGCTTCACCATCCTTCACTGCGACAAAGAATTCTGATTATTGCCTGAACACTGGCGAGAGAAATGTGTCTGTGAGTGACGTGTCAAAACTTATTCATGCTCTGTTTTGCTCCAAACCTTGTTTGAATACCAGTGGAACATTTTTTTCTTCTTCAAGAGTGCAATGAATTAAATCAGAGTGGGCTGAAGTGTGAGGCTAGAATGAGGAACTATGAGGTCTTTCTTTAAAATGATGCTATCCAACCATGTACACTACCTCCTTTTGAAAATAAAACTCACCTCATAAGCTATAGTTCATTGAGAGTGAATTGCGTAGTTTTACTCTTGGCTTTCAAAGGGAAGTAATGTATTAACGAATGCCCACTCACCTTGTTTGCTAACAAAAGAGGGATGGATCAGTTAGCAAAATGCTTGCCTTGCAAATGTGAGGACCAGAGTCTCCAGAACCCACATAGAATGAGTTGGGTACAGTGGCGTGGGTTTGTCACCCCAGACTATAAAAGAGGATTCCTGTATCTCCCTGGCCAGCTAGCTTAGTCTCCTTGGTGAGTTCCAGGAGACAGTGCCTAACGAAGGTTACCTGAGTATAATGGCCTCCTCATGCACAGATGTACAAATGGTACACAATATGCACACAGGAACACGCATGTACACAAATGAAACCAGTTATAATTCCTAATGGCTTTCGCTGTCCTGTATCTAACCCAAACTCACTTCACCCCAAGTCAGCTTTGATAACAACACAACTTCAAAAATGCATGAAAATTTCACAGCATATCCAAACCATAGGTGCCAGGCTATTGTCAGGATGAGGATAGCAGGACCAGTCCACCAAAGGTAAAACAATCACATACCTTCAAAATTGATAATGCTGCTAGCAGAATTACCTAGGGGTGGTTAAAGAACCTCCTCACAGTCCCTCGTCCTGTCCCTCTGCAGAGACTCAACGTCCATATCAAAAGGAGCACACAGGCTGTCCTCTTGAGCCTTGGAAGCAGCTGGAAGCTTCCTATACAGGGTCTGGGGAGGGGCTTATTAGGGTCTCCCTTCCCACCTCTCACTTGATAGTAGCTGTGAATGTATTTCAAGAGAGGCATAATTAAGGTATATTACTTTAGCAGATGTTGGAAAATGTTTAAAGGCCTATTCATTTAAATGTGTAGTATCATTCGGATGTCCGATAAACAAAATCTCAGTATATGCCTCCGTATATGGAAGCATGGCATACAGGTAGCATTAAAGACAAGCTGTTCCTCCAATTCTTCATGATCCCACGTGGCACATTTAGAAGTCCACACTGGTCCCCTAGCCAGGCACAGACTTCAAATAGTCGGAAACTGAGTTTGCCATTTTCTTTCTAGATTTATTTATGTTATTTTAGGTGTATGAATGTTTTGCTGCATGTATAAAGATCTGGGTGTCACACTCATGCCAGGCACTGGTAGAGGTCAGAAGAGGGTGTCAAAACCACAACAACTGGAGTTACAGAGGGTTGTGAGCCACCACACAGATGCCAAAAAACAAACCCCGGTTCTCTGGAAGAGCAGTCAGTGATCTTAACTGCTGAGCTGTCTTTCCAGCAACACTTCCTTTTAAAATGTGTTTATTTTATGTTCACTGTGTGGATATTTTACTTGCATGCGTATCTATGTAACACTTGTGTGCCTGGTGCCCATGGAGGCCAGAAGATGACCTTGGATCTCCTGGGATGCCAAGAATCAATTCCAGGCCCTCTAGAAAAACAGCTAGTGTTCCTAACCACTGAGCTGTCTCTCTTGGCCCCCATCTGCTATCTTTTTGTTTCCCGTTTGCTTATTTCTAATGAGAGGTAAGATAGGTAAGTAATTATATGATTCCATGATGCAGCACGCGGTCTGTTCTTGCAGTTGTGTGCAGTAGCAGCCCCGCCCTCAAACCTGTGGATATGCTCTCAGCATCATTACTCACGGTCAGCTACTGGTCAAGGATGTTAATTGGAAAAATCCAACTGTGAGTAATCCCCATGTTTTAACTTATATCGTTCTGCGAAGTGTCATGAAATCTCACACTTTGCTGTGGCCATCCGTTCTGAATGAAAATGGTATGTCTCCACTCTAGATGCTATCCTTCCATTAAATGCTCGATGACTACCCTGCTCTTCAGAATGGCTGCCACATGTCATTGTCTGCATACAGGGCTCGGCATTGTCCTTGGTTCCAGGCATTCACTGAGGTCTTGGAAGAATTTTCCATGGATAAGTGACTACTATATGTCAAGATTTGATTCATCGTTCCTTCTGTACATTGGCTGTTATTGTCTTCATAGTCACACAGCCCTACATGTGCACAGCTGGATTTTTTAACCCCATTTATTTACAGTAGGATTTCTCCTCACACAAGTGCACCACACAATAAGAGGGATCATCAAAGGTATCCTGCAGCAACTCTTCAGAGAATGAGCTCAATAGACCCAGGCTTCCCACCACATAAGAAAATTAACATGGCATCTGTAAGCTGCCCACAACACACACACACACACGCGCGCGCGCGCGCGCACACACACACACCATACACATGCACATATACACACATACCACACACACCATACACACGCACACACGGAATGTCACAGAAGCAGGGCAGGGTGAGGCTTTCCTGGGTTGTGGAGCACAGCACAGAGGAGAGAACTGAAAAATACTTCCTCCCTGGTCCATTCTACCACCCATCATAAATTCAGCAGTAGAGACCACTTCTCAAAACACACAACATAGCCAGTATTGTCTGATGCCGCAGCCAGATAGGTACTAAGAAATTTCTAGAGCAGTAGTTTTTGCAAATTGAGACTCTGAAAACATCAAGCCAACACCAGAAATCTGTATTCAGCTACACAAAGCAGTATTATGTGTCATCATGAGCCAAATTATCTCAGAGGCATATGTCTTTTTTGCATGGTTTAGCATATAACAACCAGTAAATGCAATGCATTTCCCCAATAGAACTAAAGAAAAAGCCATATGACCATTTCAATGGGTTCAGAGAAAATACTAGGATAAAGCCATCCCATAATCCAGGAATACAAGAAACATTCCAAACCTGATGAAGATATAAAGACTCTATTGTCAGCTTCATATTTATGGCAAGATACTGATCATTTTCATCTAAATTGTAAAGCTAAAAATGACACTCAAGATAACAAATTTTGTTTAAAATATCCTGTAGATCTTAGGCAGTGATTTAGTATGAAAACCATAGACTCTGATATTGAGAAGGAATGTAATATTTTTTTATTCAAGATGACAATGACTGACAAATGGTTGCAATGAATAAAAGGGTTTGCAAATGTTTCCAGACATAGGATAAATACAGAAAAATTGATGTTATGTCTATAAACTAGAATGAGCAACCCAAAATAGTTTGGTTAAAATTGTTCTATTTCTACTAAGCTCAAAAATGAAATACTTTGGGGTTGGAAAGATTGCTCAGCAGTGAAGAGCACTTGCTGCTCTTGAGATCATTTGGGTTTGGTCAGCAGCTCCCACATGATGACACAAAACATGGGTAACTCTAGTTCCAGGGCACCTGACACTGTCTTCTAGACTCAGAGAGCACTTCATACATGTGGCATGAAGTCAAAACACTCATACACATAAATATTTTTAAATATTTAAAAAAGATTTTAAAATCTTTTAAATATTTTAATGAAAAACTTTGAAGATCTATCAAAGGCAAGAACACGGTAAAAAAGCCTTATACTTTTTACCGAGAGAAACTGAAAATGTCTAAATGAATAGGAAGATAAGCTGTTGTCACAGATTTGAAGACTTGGTACAGTCTTCAAATAGTTGTACAGATTCGGCACACTTTTCACTAAAACTATTTCCCTTTTCTCTTGTAGATACTAACAAGATAATTCTAAAACTCATATTAAAATAAAGGAGACACACATTGCCCCAACAGTGCAACCTTTAAGCCAGTGGTTCCCAAAGGGGTCATGACCCACAAGTTGAGACCCACTTCTTGAAACTCCTATAAACTCTTTCCTCTGACAAGTTGTTTTTTGTTAATATTTTGTCACAGCACAGTAAATAAAAGTAGAGCAATAGATTCTTAATAATAAAACTATTGAAATTATACATTAGCAACAAAAATCTCCACTATGGTAAGTCAGCTTAATTTGAACCTCACAGTCAGATAAAACCATGACTAAGTTCTCTTTCTTTGCAGGCACCCTCTGTAAAGTCATCCCAAATGAATGTTTCTATGATTGCCCATCTATGCTCCCAACAGCAGTGATATAGCTCATGTATGAAATAGGCTGTTATGAAGGTTTCCAAACAGCTCATGTATGAAACAGGTTCATGTGAAAAATCCTACACAGCTTGTATAAGATAGGTTTGTGTGAAGGGTCTCACACATCTGCCTCTCTGCTGGTAGAGTTTTGAAGTAATGTCATAATTTGCCAAACCCAATGTTTTTCTTATCTGTAGTTGAAATAAACATTTGTCTGTGAACTTTCATAAAGCATTGACAAACTCGAGAAACCAATGTTTCCTGATTTACCTGTAGATAATTTTAAAAGCAAATAATATTTAGACATTTTTCAAATTGTGAGCTAAACATTTTAAATATCTTTACAATACCTTTTAAAATGTATTCTTTGAAAGTTTACACATTTATACACTATACTTAAACAGACCTGCCCTATTTCCTTCTTCCCACCTACTCCTATTTCATGTCCTCTCTTTTATTCTCATAAGCCACCATGTCCACCTGATGCTGCTCATATGCACACGTGTGGAGTCATTCTGTGGAGTATGAAATGCCCAGCAGGGTCATAGATGTGCAAGTATCAGAAATTAATACTGGTTACTTAGGATAGAATCCAAGATGTGAAGTCCATGTTTGAGCACTGGCTAAACAGACAGCTCATTTCAAAATATAAGGCTCACACACTTGCTTCACAAGTAAGCAAGGTTAATTAGGCTTTTACCCTCTTTGGGACATTTAGATTGACATGCTATCTTGAATACATACATGTAACTTTCTCAGCTCTCATAAGTCTTTGCTCCCAATATTGAAACCTGAACAAGACCCAGATCCTCTTTGGTGCTCTTTAATTACAGGACATTGTAGGACAGGGAGTGGTACTTGGGGGCCCTTTCCTCCACTCTGGAAAGCAAGCCTAATTAACCTTGATTACTTGTGAAGCAAGTGTGTGAGGCGTACATTTTGAAATGAGCTGTCTGTTTAACCAGCGTTCTACAATTCTGTCATTGTGGTTTAAAAGGAACATGGGCAATGGGAACCCAGAATCTAAAATTAAGCTGTTTGGGATCATGACTCAGGTAACATGTTAAACTGTAATATTTTAGCTTCACAATGGGGTACAACAAAAATAGCAGAACTAAATTGGGATGTTCAAACTGGATATAATATAAATAATTCAATTCGAATAGCTAAATTCAAGCATGATAAAAACGATACATTAAGTCAATAAGCCAAGCACCTCATGGCAGAGCAGGGAATATGATTACAAATGATATGCAATTCAAAGACAAAGGATTTCAATCATATAAATGCTAGACTATAGTTAAATAAAAGTAGGTATTGATCCCACTCTGTGTGAAGGATGTGATAGAAAATTTTTCAGATATTTTAATCATATTATAAACATGGAGACATGTTGAGTTTTTCTTGGTGTTTTAGACAGGGTCTCAATAGATAACCAGGCTAGTTGTAACATCTCCACCCACCTACTGCATTATCCACATTGCTGGGATTCTAAGTCTTTGTCACCATATCTTACTCTGAGTCCGACATTTAATTGGCTAGTAATTAAAATTGAAGACAATACGCTGATCGTGCCACATTTTTAAATTGATAGAATCTTGAGCAAACAGTGAGACAGCTACCCTAGGCATGAGGCTGAATAGTAGAGCATCCTGGAATACAATGGTTCCATAGAGACTTTTACATGGTTTTCAGTGTGAGGAATCTATTTTCACATAAGTGATTCTTCAATCTAAAATTGTTTCTACTTGTTGGAAATATTGGTTGCTAACCCTGAGCTTTGGATATTTGTTTAAGACTTCACCTGGAAATGTGTTAGCCTAAATGGAAATATGAATTTATGACAATCAGTGATTTACATAGCTCACCCTAATTAATATGCATCTAAGGGAGGGAAGGATCATGTCTCTGCCTGCCTCTAACTTGGAGCTTACAGAGCACAGCTTTTCTATAGTTTGTAGACAAAGCTGAGTTGAGAAATTTTCCAGGCAAGTAAAGGAATGAACTGATGGTGGTTGGTGAGATGGCGTGGTTGATAAATGTCTGCAAAATAAACACAGGGAGCTGAGTTTGGACCCCAGAACTTATTTAAACAGATGAGTAAGGTAGGACAGTGTAGAGACAGAAGCTTGTGAGTCAGTCTAGTCACATGGAGAGTCCCAGGTTCAGTTAGAGCCCTGTCTAACTGAGTGAGGAAGATCTACATTGACCTCTGTCGTCCACACAGCAGTGAACATGTGCACATACACAAGCATTCTCACATGCGCACATGCACTACACACACACACTACACATACACAAGCATTCTCACATGCACACACACACTACACATACACAAGCATCCTCACATGCACACACACACTACACATACACAAGCATCCTCACATGCACACACACACTACACATACACAAGCATCCTCACATGCACACACACACTACACATACACAAGCATCCTCACATGCACACACACACTACACATACACAAGCATTCTCACATGTGCACATACACTACACATACACAAGCATCCTCACATGCACACACACACTACACATACACAAGCATCCTCACATGCACACACACACTACACATACACTACACACACACAAGCATTCTCACATATACACATATGCTACACATACACAAGCATTCTCACTCATGCACATACAAATAAATGAACTGGAGAGTTGCTGAAGAAGTCTGTCTTTCTTGTACTGTGATGAGTAGAGAGATGGAGGAAAGGACGCTTGTTTAATTAATGATTGGAAACTAGTGTTTTGAAATTATGCCATGGGATGGCACGTCTGCATTCAGTGGGTTAAACTAGGTGATCACTGGTGTGCTTCAGATTCCGGGAAGCAGTGCTGTGAGTACAAATGAGGTCTTCACTTTTGCAGAGAAAGCATCTGGCTTCTTCTTCGAAGCTGTTTGGATCTTTTCCAGTGGTTCTGTGCCTAACCTGCCCTCCCTGCAGCTTTGGCCTAAAGTCAGATGACAAATTCTCAGGAAGTCACTGCCTCCCCCCACATCTGGTAGAACAACGTTGGTCTCTGTGTTCAGTCAGAACTAGCTTCTTCCTCCCAGGGTGCCCATTTTCTGTTGGTGCAGACCTAAAAGTCTGATTGTGCTTGACAAATGTGTTGTGAACTCATATATGACTTGGGGTGTAAATACCTTGTTGCTAGTCATTGTACAAGCTGGCTTTTTTATACTTAGGCTCTCTGTCTTTTATTCTTTAGAAGTTATCTGCCCTCCAAGATTTTAAAAAAGGTCCATGAAGAAGGCTAATCCAGTAGAGTCTCAGGAAATGGCTAGTGGACATGCTTCCATAGAATGTCTGGTTGTAAGAAGCCCCAACCCTTGAGTTTCCCTTTCAAATGCATGAGGCTCATCAGCTACTCAGATTTCACTGCAAGTGAGTTGGCATAACCTCTGACCCTGAGCTCTGTTGTAGGCTGGCCTCTTCTTTTTTCCTTTCTTTTTCTTTTTGTTCTTGTTACTTGATTAGCAGAATTAATTTATTACTGGGGTGATTTATATCACCATTAGAGAAACTTGTATTTCTTCACAAAGTCTTTTTTTTATTTTTATTTTTTTGTTTTTCTGGTTTATTCAGGCTCTTCAGGGTAAGTTATTTTACCTGTAGAAGCATTCTATCATATTTGGCATCTTAACCATTTCAAGTAATAGTTAAGGGTTAGAAACACATAATAATGTTCTACATTCATCATCAGCCATCTCCCTGATTATTTTCTCCTTGTGAACAAAAATCGGTATACTCATTACTTATTAATTCCTCATGGTGAATTGAATGAGAAATGCCCCCGTAGGCTCAGGTGTGTGCAAGCTGGATACACAGTTATCTGGGCTGCTTGCGGAGGTCATGGAACTTTAGGTACAACATTACTGGAAGAAAGAAGCCGTTGGAGGCAAGCTTATACTGTTTATAGCCTCACCACTCTTGTGATTATCTCACTCTGGTTCCTACATGTGGACAGAAATGTGAGGAGCTACCCTCCTGCTCCAATTACTTTCTGCCATGCTTCCTATTGAAGCATTTAATTTATTCTTTTATCAATAAAAACTCAGGAGTCAAATATCAGAGTAAAACCTAACTGACCAGAGAAGCAGCAAAGAAGTGACCAGTGAACCATCCCCCCTTCCTCAACCAAAAAAGGCCAAGAATCTTTCTAAGCCACTTTCTGATTCTCTATATGTACTGGGTCCTCCAAAACTTCTATGGTTAATTTTGGATCAGCTAATAACTAGCTCCACGCTCTGATTCAAGATAAATTTAGTATCAGAGTGCAGTCAAAGCATCCCACAACATTTCCTCAATTTGTCTAAATAAAAAGGAAGTTTTTAACTTTTTAACTCTAACACAGTAAAAATTATTTACAATAAGAACAATTATCAGGTAAGAGTTACATTCACAATGTCCAGTCTGTTTTCATTTGACAAATTCAGAGAAAGCACTCCATTATCTCTCTATCATATTTTGGTGAGGCCAAAGTTTTGTACCTGATTCACTTTTTATCCTAACTTGTATTACCAACCCAAAATTATATTTTTAGACCTCAAAACATATTCTTAGATAAACAATTTGCACTTTTATGTCTCTCATCCTTATCTACTTTTCACCTCTTTCGTGAGTTTTTTTTTGTAATGAAGATGGTAACATAGAAAACTGTAAAACTATAATCGTCTATTCTTCAACCCCATCAGAGACCCAAGAAGGATAAAATATTACCTGAGTAAACAAGAAGTGCAAAGCAGGCAGCTTCCAAAACCACAGACATTATAGGGACATCTGGTTGCCTGGACAATCACCCTGAGGTTCCTCTGCAGCCATCTTTAGCCTACAGGCCTAGGATATCTGACAGAATTTTGTAAAGCAGGAATTTTTAAAGAACTGTCCTATTTTCTTGCAAAGTGGCAGTCACCTTCTTTTGTGTCCAATTTAAACAACATACTGTCAGCAGTCAGTGCACGGGAAGTTTCTTGCCCAGTGGCTAACTTTGCTACAAAGAAAGCAAACTCCATATGAAAGCTCTTCAATGCTCATCATCCATTTTGAGGTTAATTGGTGCTGCCAGGAGCGATGTGTCACAGTTATTAAAAAACATGGTGTTATTAAAACATCTTAACTGACATATTCTGTAGATCTCGGAAGTATTTGAAGACCATCCTTCTATCTAAAATTATATCTCTGTTTGACCTTAGAAACATACCTAACATGGCCACAAATTTGATTATTAGATGACAAACTACTAACCCATATTTATTATCCTAAATATTTTGTGAAAATAATGTTCAAGGAATAGAAATTCATATTGCATTGTTAAATTAGTTGCATATGTACAATAGCTTAAACAAGAGTAGAAACATACATACAGTTTACAAAAATAAGCTTAAATTTGTATCAATATACCAAAATCCATACCAATGTAAAGTATTTAAAAGTAGATTCAATAATCTACCCTTTTATCCTATCATTTCTATACCCCCCCTATTTTCTTATCAGAAAAATATTCCTGAACCTTACCTTCTTTGCTTAGGTTTTTCCCTGACCATGACCAACAACAACTTGCAACCAACTCCCATAAATGATTACAAACATCCACAATCCACTGAAGGACCAAAAACCACCCACCCTATCTCTTGGGATGTGGGCATTATGTTTGCTATACTGCTTTTTGTTGTCTGGTGGCAATGGCATCTTTAAGGGACCCTGAGAAAATTTGGATAATAGTCAAGTCCTGGGAGAGTTAACTGTATTATTATTTTTTGTTTAGTCTCTGTGCTATGGGAAAGTGTAGAGCTCATCTGAAGCTCTGGCTAGAGTAGTCTGTGAAGTTGGACCATCTCAGCTCACTGCCTTGAAATTGTCCTGAGTAGTTTGTAATCCAAAGTTTATTTTTGGGTGTGATGTTTGTCATCTTAATGGTGGTACCACAATCCAGGTGGAATCATTGGGGGCCCCATCATCCTTTTGGAGACTTCAAAGGTTGCCGTTAGGAATGGTCATGGTTTACTGCAGAAAACTTAAACATTTTAGTATATGCAGCAAACCTCAGAGAGACCACAATCTATTAAATATATACAGGGTACACAAGCTTAATTCTGTTTTCCAGTTGTAAGCTAATGAGGTAAAGGTGGCTTTGGCTTGCTCTTTCTTCTCTCGGATCTTTCAGCATTTTCCTCTATATCTGACTCCTGTTTTTTTTTTCTTTTTTGTTTAGCCCAACTAAGAAGTCCATTTACATAATTCTGTTCTGAGTTGCCCAAGAATTTAGCATCTGCTTCACAAAAGGTGAATGCCTAATGTATGAAGCTGCTGCTTCCTTAAATCTCTTCAACTAACATTACTACTGGATCTCAGATACAAAGTGCCTGTTTTCCAACAGGGCTGTTCTTGAATGGTAACTGGATAAATTAAGGTTGGTTTTCTAGTAACTGTGAACTATTCCTCATCAGTATCATAATGTAATAACACAGAAGGTTCTCCTCTAAACTCCTCTGTCCGTGTGTGAACATTTTTCTTAGTTTCATTAGTAGGTCTTTCTAAGGATTGTATCTTATCAGTCAATTTTTTGTACTTGGCACCAATATCACACCACTTTTTAAAGGATAAAACATGAATTACGAAACTGATAATAATTATAATCGGCATATCCTAACCTCAGCTAATTTAATTATCCCTTCATTTTAATTTTTTTGTTCATTTTCAAATCATCCATTGTGAAACCACACAGAGACCTAACTCCCTTCGTTGTAATATGGTTCCCCATTCTAAATGTGGGGAAAAACTAAAAAAAAAAAAAAAAAGAACTCATTTCCCCCTTAGGAATTCCTATGTGTCTCACCAGATCTGCTGACAACAGTAGCAAAAGTATGAAGTCGGCTGTCACTGCACTGCACAGCTGGGCAGAGAGTGAAGGTGATGAGTGGCCTGGGTGATGCTAGCTGCAGCTGCTCACATGTAGTTGGGGGCTAAGAGTGTGTGGCAATGGCAGCAGCAATAAAAGGATGGACATGTGTTGAGGTGGCCAACCAGGTATGGTGGTAGCCCAAGGAGAGTGTCCAGGGGAAGCCCAAAACCCAGTCGAGAAGTAGCAAACCAACTGTAAAGCAGACACAGAGATGTTCACAAGAAGCATGCATGATGTAATTTTAGCTTCTTTGTCAAAGATCAGGTGCTCATACGTATATGGGTTAATATCAGGGTGTTCAATTTGATTCCATTGGCCAACCTGTCTATTTTTGTACCAGTACCAAGCTGTTTTCAGGACTACAGCTCTGTAGTAGAGCTTGAAGTGAGGGATGGTGATGCCTCTGGACGTTATTTTGTTGAACAGGGTTGCTTTGACTATCCTGGGTCTTTTGTTTTTCCATATAAAGTTGAGAGTTTTTCTTTCAAGGTCTGTGAAGAATTGTGCTGTGATTTTAATGGAGATTGCATTGAATCTGTAGATTGCTTTTGGCAAGATTGCCATTTTAACACACCTATCCAAGAGCATGGAAGAACTTTCCATTTTCTGGTATCTTCTTTAATTTCTTTCTTTAAAAACTCAAAGTTCTTGCAATACAGATCTTTCACTTGTTTGATTATCATTACCCCCAGGTATTTTATGTTGTTTGTGGCAATTATAAAGGGTGATGTTTCTCTAATTTCTTTCTTTGCCCTTTTATTCTCTGTATATAGTAAGGATACTGATTTTTTTTAGTTGATCTTGTATCCTGACACTTTGCTGAAGGTATTTATCAGCTGTAGCATTTCCTTGGTAGAGATTTTTGGATCACTTATGTAAACTACCAAATCATCTGCAAATAGTGAAAGTCTGACCTCTTTCTTTCCAATTTGTATCCCCTTGATCTCCTGTTGTTGTCTTATTGCTCTAGTTAGAATTTTAAGTACAATATTGAAAAGGTATGGAGAGAGTGGACAGCTTGTCTTGTTCCTGATTTAAGAGGACTCACATTGAGTTTCTCTCCATTTAGTTTGATGTTGGGTATTGGTTTGCTGTATATAGCTTTTATTATGTTAGGTATGTTCCTATTATTCCAAATCTCTCCAAGACCTTTATCATGATGGAGTGTTGGATTTTGTCAAAGGCTTTTTCAGCATCTAGTGAGATGATCATGTGACTTTTGTTTTTCAGCTTGTTTATATAGTGGATTACATTGATGTATTCTGGTATGTTGAACCATCCCTGCATCCCTGGGATGAAACCTTCTTGATTATGGTGGATGATTTTTCTGATATGTTCTTGGATCCAGTTTGCCAGTATTTTATTGAGTATCTTTGCAACATTATTCATGAGAGATATTGGTCTGAAGTTCTCTTTCTTAGTTATGTCTTTGTGCGGATTGGGTATCAAGGTTATTAAAGCCTCATAAAAAGAGTTTGCAAATTATACAATGGAAAAAAGAAAGCATCTTCAACAAATGGTGCTGGCATAACTGGAAACTTACATGTAGAAGACTGCAGTTAGATCCATGTCTATCACCATGCACAAAACTTAAGTCTAAATGGATCAAAGACCTCAATATAAATCCAGCCACATTGAACCTCTTAGAAGAGAAAGTGGGAGGTACCCTTGAATGAATTGGTACAAGAGACTGCTTCCTGAACATAACACCAGTAGCACAGACACTGAAATCGACAATTAATAAATGGGACTTCCTGAAACTGAGAAGCTTCTGTAAGGCAAAGGACACACTCAAGACAAAACAGCAGCCCACAGAATGGGAAAAGATATTCACTAACTCCACATCTGACAGAGGGCTGATCTCTAAAATTTACAAAGAAATCAAGAAGCTAGTCTCCAAACCACCAAAGGATCCAATTAAAATGTAGGGTACGGTACTAAATAGAGAATTCTCAATAGAGGAGTCTAAAATGGCTAAAGACACTTAAGGAAGTGCTCAACATCCTTAGCCATCAGGGAAATGCAAATCAAAACACCTCTGAGATACCACTTACTCCTGTCAGAATGGCTAAAATCAAAAACACCAATGACAGTTTATGCTGGAGAAGATGTGGAGAAAGGGGAACACTTCTCCACTGCTGGTGGGAGTGCCAACTCATGCAGCCACTTTGGAAATCAGTATGGAGATTCCTCAGGGAAAATAGGAATCAGTCTACCACAGGATCCAGCAATTCCACTCTTAGGCATATACCCAAAAGATGCACATTCATACAACAAGGATGTCTATTCCACTATGTTCATAGCAGCATTACTTGTAATAGCCAGAATGTGGAAGCAACCTAGATGCCCCTCAACTAAAGAGTGGATAGAGAAAATGTGGTACATTTACACAATGGAGTATTACTCAGCGGGGGGCAGGGGGACAATGGAATCTCTAACTTTACAAGCAAATGGATGACACTAGAAGAAACCATCCTGAGTAAGGTTACCCAGTCACAAAAAAAACAACATGGTATGTGCTCACTCATATATGGATTTTAGACATGGATCAGGGGAGTGCCAGTCTATAATCCCACTGCTGGAGAATCTGGGAAACAGGAAGGACCTTAAAAGAGATATGCATGGTACCCCAGAGAACGGGAATGAGGCAAGATCTCCTGAGAGGATGGGAGATGGAGCTGGCAAAAAGAGGGGGGAAAGGAGGACATGGGGGAGCAGGAAGGTTGAGTGTGGGGAAGAATAGAGGCAGGCAGGATGAGAGATACCATAATAGAAGGAGCCATTGTAGGTTTGAGGAGAAATCTGGCTCTAGTGGGAACTCCAGACATCTACAAGGATGACACCAACTGGCAAACTAAGTAATAGTGGAGAGACTTCCTTAAATGCCCCTCCATGATAATGAGTTTGACGATTATCTTATATGCCATCCTAGAACCTTCATCCAGTGACTGATGGAAGCAGAGGCAGACACCCACAGCTAAACATTGAACTAGAACCCAGTGACAGAGAGGGAGGAGTGATGAGGAAAGGGATCAAGATCAGGCTGGTGAAACCCACAGAGACAGCTGACTTGAACAAGGGGCAGATCTTGGACCCCAGACTGATGGCTGAGAGGCCAACATGGGACTGATCCAGTCCTCCTGAATGCGGGTGTCAGTGAGGAGGCCTAGGCAATCTATGGAGCATTGGGTAGTAGATCACTATTAATCCCTGGCATACAAATGGACTTTGGGAGCCCATCCCACAGTGAGGGATACTCTCTCAGCCTGGACACATGGGGGAGAGCCAAGGCCCTGCTCTGTTTGAAATGACAGCCTCTGGAGATCCCTCATGGAGGGCCTCACCCTCCCTGAAGAAAGGAGTGGGTATTAGGGTGGAGGGCCAATGGTGGGGCCTGGTGGAGTGGTGGCAGGGGAGGAGGGAAGGGAGAGGGAGCTGTGTTTGACATGTGAAGCAAGCTTGTTTCTAATATAAATTTTAAAAAGGATATATATATTCATGAATGGCAGGAAGCAAGGACCCGGGGTGCCTGAATGACAGAGCCAGGCATCAGTGAGTGGCTAACTCTGGTGGTTTGGAGCCCAGCTGTCTGTGGTGTTTGTGGCTGAGGATAGGCAACTGGAGGCTACTATAAGGAAGCTTCATCTGGAAAACCTCATACTCACGTGGGGGGCTTGAGGGAGTGACGAAAAGCCAGCTACTGTGGTGACTTTGGTGGCTGCAAAGCTGGCAGCTAGCAGAAGCCTTGTGATCTCACAGACCCATGTTAGATGCCAGATGAAGCATTTATCTAATTATTGTTTTATCAATAAAAATTCGGGGGTCAGATGTCAGGGTAAAAATCTAATTGGTCAGAGAAGCAGTAAAGAAGCAAACAGTGACCACCCCTTCCTTCATCCAAAAAGGCCAAGAATCTTCTTCTTAAGGCCCTCCATACTCCATCCTGTGTCTTTCTATATGTCCTGAGTCCTCCAAAACCTCTATGGCTAATTTTGGTCACCTAGTAGCTATCTCTGCCCTCTGGTTTAAGGTAAACTTTATTGTCAGTCTCCAGAGTGTCGGAGTGTGATCAAAATATCCCACAACATCCCTCACCCTCTGAAACCATAAGCCTTACTGAACTCTTTCTTCTATAAGTTACTGTAGTAGTTTGAGTGAGAATGGCCCCCAGAGAATCATGTATTTGATTGCTTCATCCAAAGTTGGAGGAATTGTTTGGAAAGAAATTAGGAAGGGTGGCTTTGTTGGAGTAGGTGTGCCATTCTGGTGGACTTTGACCTTTCAAATGAACCCAATTAGCTCTTTGTCTCTGTCTCTCTCTGACTCTCTCTCTGTCTCTCTCTGTCTCTCTCTGTCTCTCTGTCTCTCTCTCTCTCTGTGTGTGTGTGTGTGTGTGTGTGAGAGAGAGAGAGAGAGAGAGAGAGAGAGAGAGAGAGAGAGAGAGAGAGAGAGATGCCCCATTTAGGGCTGAGTATTCCATGGTCTCTTATACTATGCACTTTGGGTAATTGTAAGCCTTTGTGCTAATCTCCATCTACTACAAATAGAAGCTTCTCTGGTGGAGACTGGAGATTGAGAGATACGTTATTCTATGAAAATAACAATAGATCATCAGATGTCTAAAATTATATCCATTTTGCGGAATAATAACAGGTTCTCACAGAGGACCTATGCTCTTAGCCACTAGTTCTTGGACAAGCAGTGGTGCCCGGTATGGTTTGCATCTGAAACTAGGACTTAAATCTATTCAGAAGGTTGTGGGTTACTGCCATGATATTTAGGCCGCCAGTACACCACTGGGCATGTCTTGCTAGGGCAACTGTTATTGTAGTTTACAGTGTTCGCAGCCTGGTAAGATAGAATACAGTTCTCCTCTGGCAGTGTGAATTACCCTTTAGCACTATGAATGATACGCAGTAGGGACAAAGCCTCCAGGTCAGTCCTAGTTTATTAGTTCCACGTTCTATGACTTGGGTATGTGGTACCTTCAGCCACAGGGTCTTATCATTAAGTTCTGGAGGTAACCAATAATAATGACAACAGCCTATAATGTTTGGGAGTCTGCAGAATCTCACTGACCAGCATTTGAAATAGTAAATGAAAAGCCAAGGATAAAAAGCTGATTTTATACAGACAGATATTGTTGAATGCCATAAAGGTGCAATATGCCAGTGGCTAAAGCACTTCCTGTACAAGAATGAAGGCCTGGATTCAGATCCTAAGCACCCACGCAGAAGTGAGGTATGGTTCTCTTTCCCTGAAAACCTGGCATTGGGGTAGGAACAGAGCCAGGAGGATCCTGGGGACTCTGTGGCAAACCGGAGTAGCCAAATCAGTAAGCAACCAGTGCAGTGTGTGAGAAAGACTCAAAACATGGAGCATGAAAGCAATAGAGGAGAGTTGAACCAACCATCATAGAAGGAAGGGAGGGGTATGATCATTGACTCGGGGCTGGATGGGAGCAAGACCCGCAGCAATATCGCTTTAATCGTGTCTTCTTTTAAGAATGAAGGCTTTGTGGTCTGTGCTATGCCCTTTGAGAAGCACATCAAGGTGAAGGTGATGGGTGAGTAGGACTTAGCATTTTGGACTGTGCCCTTTGGGAAACACATCAAGGTGAAGGCAATAGGCTGAATAAGGCTAAGCACTGCCCAAAGCTACCTAGAAGCCAGGGCTGGCCACTGACTTCAATTAAGTCCATTCTGTTGATGCTGACACAAGTGCTGTTCTCGGCTTCTACAGCTTTTCTTGGTGTGACCCTTCTGTACATACAAAAGGAAGAGGGGAGGGAGGGGAGGACAGAGTGGGGGAGAACAAAGAAGGGGAGAAGAAAAGAGAGGAAGACAGAGAAGCTGCTTCAGAGCTCCCTGCAACCGTTAACAACGAGTTCAGTTACTTTGTGCCCACCCTTGGTGCTTTTCAGTGTATATGAAGATTGTCTGTTGTGGCTGACAGGAAGCCCTCAGGAGAAGCTAGGGAGGAAGGTTTGCTTTTGACACTGGGCTAGATCAATCAATGCACTCACAAAGAGCGGTAGAAACCTTGAGGGAGCACTCTGCATACTGTCCTCAGCAGACCAGGAGCCAGGGTATACACCAGGCCTTGTCAATCAATAGACTGTGTAGACTCCACGTCCCTGGTGGTGGCAGCGATAGTCTATAACCACTGAACTTCTGGCCTGTGGAAACTCTATGCAGCACACACAAGGTTCAGATAGCTACAGTTAAGCTCTCCAGACAGCCAGGGCCTTCACCCGGGAGCCTATGGGAATCTAGGAACAGAGGAGGGCCAATAATGTCAGAGGCTCAGAATGGTCCCCTTACTATACTGCTGGCAGCGATGCCTGTCTGAGTCCTCTCATAACCTTTAGCGTATTCTCTGTTTTGATAGGTATGAAATTACACCAAGGTCGTTTTTAATAACTGTCAATAGCTTGAGAGCAGCCAGCAGCTGTATTGACGCCTGCAGGGAAGCTCTCTGGGAGCCACAGAGAGTGCATCGCCTGCCTCCACTGGGAAACAGATTATTATCGATATTAGTAAATTGATATTGATAGAAATTTGATGGGGAGAGTACATCTGAGTCACTGTACAAGATTCTCATGTCAACAGCTTGGAGAGCATCAAGGCTCAGTGGCCCCGTGGTCGGAACACTGGAAGCTGCTTCTGGGCACTGGAAAAAGTTCCCTCTCAGGTTTTGGAAGAGGAGGTCTAGAAGCATCCATACCTTTGTGATAAGCATGTGCCACTGTCTTCTTCTTCTTTGGACCCCCAGTGCAGTGACAACTGTCCTCACTGAGAAGAAATATTTTTTTCAGCTTTCAGGTGTTATCATCCCGCAATTTCGTATGCATATTATAAAAGTATTTTGATCACATCTATATCTTATTATTCCTTCTTGTTCCCCTTTCCATTTCCATACCCTCTGGATCCCTTCTCCCCGACTGTCTTATTTCTGTTTTCAGGTGTGTGTGTGTGTATGTGTGTGTGTGTGTGTGTATACATGTGCAAGAGTGTGTGTCTATGTATGTGTGTTTGCATATGCATAAGATTGTGGTGTGTGTGTGTGTGTGTTTGAGAGAGAGAGAGAGAGAGAGAGAGAGAGAGAGAGTGAGAGAGAGAGAGAGTGAGAGAGAGAGAGAGAGAGAGAGAGAGAGAGAGAGAGAAGGAGAGATCCATTCACTTTAGTTGAGGTTTCCATGAACATGGTGGGGGATTATTTACTTGAGCAAGGGCACTTATTGGGGCTACTCCACTGAGGAATGTGGCTCCCCATCCTCCAACAGGTACTAAAGTCCTGCATGGCCTCAGGGAAGAGTGGGGCCCTCCACACCCATAAGGGAACATTAGCTGCCATGTCTAGAGGACAGCTTTTCACAACATTCCCCCCCCCCATCATCCAGCCCTTCTGCCCCTCTTCCTGATGTCCTCTAGGCTGTCCTGGATAATGTGGACTTTTAAACCCTCACAGCCCACCCCCAATGGCACACTTCCTCCACCAAGGCCACACCTCCTAATCCGTCTAATCTTGTCAAAGAGTTCCACTCCCTGCACTAAGCATTCAAATATATGAGCCTTTGTGGACCATTCTCATTCAAACCACCCCAGGAAGGAATAAGCAATGCTGGCTGGAATAGAACTCAGTACAGAGACAGTGGCAACCCTGGAAAAGCTTGCTTGACCCAGAAAGAGTTAGAATTCTTAAGTCTGGGAAAGAGGATCACTGTTCAGAAAGGAATCCAGTGTAAAGAGCAGATGTGATAGATAGCTCCGATCTCATTTGTATGGAAGATTCATAACGTGTCATAGAGACAGGCGTGGTGGTAGGCTGGGGCTTGGAAGCAGGACGGGAGTCCTCAGGTGTGAAGGCTGATGCTAAGGAGTCTAGCGGTGGTGAGGTGGTGATGGCCACACTACGCCGTGGACACATTAAGTCACGGGACGCAACACCAAATATGACTTCCACAGCATAGTAAGCAGCTGAGCCTGGACACGTGGCACAGGAGACTGAGAAGTCCCGCTCTTACCTCGGTGGCGGGGTTCAGATTTAGTAAATCAGGGAATTAGTGCTCCTGGCATTATGCCTTGTATTTCTAATTCTGTAAATTCGGAGCAAGATAAGATAACTAGCCTGAGGGAAAAAATGCTTATGCTCCAAGCACAGCTGCAAGTGGTTAAGGCAAAGAGGCGCCTGCCCCGCAAGGAGACTGGTGCTAGGCACTCATGCAGGTACCAGCGGGGACTCCAGTCACTTCCACCTACAGCACTGGAGGAGCGCAGCTCAAGCATCCAGGAAGTAAGTGTCTCCATTAACAAGGGCAGGATGGCTCCTGGTGCTGGGTTCTAACCCTCCCCTAACCTGAAGCCACAGGCTGACCATGGCACCCGTACCTGCGCCTTTGTTTCTTTCAAAAGTCTGCACCTCAGATTTTTCCATCCCCCCCCCACACCTGCTGTGATTCCACAGCCTTCTGTCATGTCATTCCAATTTATTCCCCACTGATCAACATAAAATGTAGTGGTCTATGTGGTTTATTGGGGAGACCATAGGCAGATGCCTATTTTAAGCTGTTTTCTTTCTGAAACTGTGTAAAGCAGATAAAGTCCTGCTCCTGTGCAGCACCTGCCCCTAGAAGCTCCTGCCATCTGGGTCTTGATAGACATCCAGGCTGTGAATGATAGGCCTGCGGGCTCACTAGCATAGGAACTACAGGCAAACCTGGACAGTGTCCAGGTTAGAAGCTGTATCTCAGAGTGGAAGTAGCAGAGGCCGCAAGGCAATGGTGATAGTTGAGAGAGAATATCACACACAAATATCTACATTCTGCCGTAAAGACCCCGAGTGGCAAGGATGCTATCCTGTGAATCACTGGGGAAGCCTGAACAAATACCTATTCACTCTCAATAGAACCTCCGTCCCCCACCAAACTGATAGAAGAAATGACTTCTCACAAGACTACTTTGGTGAGCTAGAGAGTTAATCCATTTTCTTTATAAGAGCTGGCAAGAAGTGGTACTTACAGAACCATAGGTGACCCAAAGACAGCTGTGCCACTGAAAAGTCCACTCAATTTAGATAGTGATGGAGCAAAGTTCAACCTTGGAGCTCCTGTACATCTTGCAAGAAGCTTCACAATCTTCCCTTTCCAGACATTTACTGATTGTATAACCTTTGGGGGTATGTGTGTAAGTCTTGTAAATTTCAGGACTTTTCTGAGATTTGTATGTTCTGTTTCTATCCTGACTCTTACCTCATACAGGGAGGTAAGAGTCTACTTCACTCTTCCCTCCTATGGGGAATAGTTACACAAAAGATGCTGGGGTTGGAAGGGAATAGACAGAGGTCTGGACTGATGCTTGAAAGAGGAGAAACCCCTTGATTTGCCTGGTAGTGTTCTGGCCAACTACACCATACAGCCTTCAGCCTCTGGCTCCAAATAAACTTTCAAATCACTGGCATGTGGCCTCATCTGTAGAAGAAATCAAACACAGTGAAATCGGTGTGTTGAACTTGAGTTCTTATCAAGTGCCTGGTTGTTTATAGATAGATTGGGATTGAATAACAGAGTGTGGGACAGCCATGTGTAGATAAATTGAGTGCTCCACTACATCCAAATTCTCTCTGAAGTTATCAGTGAAAAAATGCAGGCCAAGAACCATGAAGACCTCACTGTGTCACCAGGAGCAACCACAGACTCACAGACTTCACTTCTAGCAGACTGGAGTTGTCACATCACCATCTCAAGAGGACATTCATGGTGAGGGAACTCACAGCTCCCCTGTCCTGGCATACATTCTCCTGGAACGAATCTTGAGACCTTGCTTGGAAACAACTTTACTTAGTGAAGAT
This sequence comes from Mesocricetus auratus, assembly GCF_017639785.1. Taxonomy (NCBI): domain Eukaryota; kingdom Metazoa; phylum Chordata; class Mammalia; order Rodentia; family Cricetidae; genus Mesocricetus; species Mesocricetus auratus. The sequence goes on from NW_024429198.1 coordinate 34,506,939, forward strand.
ATGTTTTTGAGACTTTTGGACAACAACATTTAATTACAATGCTACGACCAAGGGGTTGAGCATAATGGATGAGTAGTGACAAGTTAGATCCCCAGCAACTGCAATCTTGAGACAGCAGTCACCTTCTGCTTGTTTCCTGTCTCTTGCTTCAGCACCACCACATTTAGTACTAAAATGAAGACTATAAAGGGCCACAGAAGCAGAGGAGACAAACAAACTGGTGACCAAATGCCAGATACCTTTTCTCTGAAGTGGGTGCAGTTGTGTGAAATACAAAAACAACTTGTTTTGCAAAGGCATTTAGCATATTCCTCGTTAAAAAGAAAATATCTCGAATAATACATTTCAAATTATTTCCTCGTACATGTCCATATGTGTAATAAATGGATATTTTAGTTCCTATCTAATTATCTAGATTGGTGCAGTTCTTTTTTTTTTTAATGCCAGTTTTAATTGCAAAAGTGCTGCCGGCTTCAGATTTTAATTGCAATTTGCAAATGGTTAGACTGACAGTGTTCCATTACAAAGAAAAAAATCATTTTAATAGCAGAAGTACTGCCTCGCTGCAGATTCAATTTCATTTTACAAGATACCGGGTCATCCAGCATCATTATAAGGAATAAAAAGGCTGGTGTGAATCTCTGAGGTTTTGGCTGGGTCAGGGTAGCATCAAGCCCATTTCTCAGAGAGGCTGCCTGGAGCTTGGTGTCTATTCTTATGCAGGAATGCAAAAAGACCTGAGAAACCCTGAAAACCTTTCAAAGTTCCCAAACACACTCCCAGTTGTACCTTGAGTACACATCCTTCCCGACTCATTATCTACATGTTCCCTTATCAGGGCTCTGTGTTGGGATGCAGGGTGATATCAGTGTTTGTAATCTAAGGCACAAATGCAAAGAAGGCTGTTTTTAGGGACCCATTCCCTCCTCCTCACCCCAGGTCTCATTCATTGGCTGCCGTTTCATTCTAAGCATAGATAAGAGTTCTTACAGGAAGCCAATGACTTTTCTCTTATAGGATGCTATCAGCTCATGGGTGCAAGTCTTCACAGGGATAATTATACCCTTAACAGTTATAGGGGCAGATGTTGGGGGGAGGACTCTTTCTACATGACAGTGCTGGTGTCCGTGGTTGATTAAGGGTAGCTTATTCATAAAGCCATAGATTCTGTAGATGACCAGCAGGCGGGGAAGCGGTCAAAGAAGCTTCCCTCTCTGACTTGAGCCTCTTGCCCTTTGCAGTGGGGGTGGCACTGTGCCTGGTCTGTTTTGAGTCATTGTGCTCCACTGAGGCCCTGGGAGACCTCCTGTGTCCAGAATGGCTACATGTCACATGGTGACACTGTCTTACAGAAGGCCTCCTTCGTGGTGTCCATTCTTGGCTGCTGAAGCTGGGAGGAGCCCAGTGTTTGTTTTGTTGGTCACTTCAGGTCAAACCTGGATGGAGAGAGAGACAGGAATCTTGCTTCTCATGAACCCACTAGACCCTTAGATCCGGTTGGGGGCTCTGAAAAACTGCAATTAAAAAGAATAATAAAACTTAACTCAATTATCATCACTTTACTTTTAGAATTGTGTTAATTTTTCACTGTTTTTTATTGTTTCTTATTTTTTAAAAGTAAATTACAGTTTAAGTAGTATATAGTCCATTACACAAAGCAATTCATATACACATTTTCTATACAGCAATGTGTCACTCAATGGTGGGGGACACATTCCTCAGAGCACCTTGTTAGTCAATTAAATTGGAACACTGTAGTATGTGCTTCTGAGCTACAGAGGGTGATAAAATGTTACCAGGGTACACAATCAGGGTAACCAGGGTACACACTTGTTGAGAACATTGCCCATATCCAGTCCATCACTGGCCAAATAATCTTAATGTGGTACATTACTATTTAAAACTCTATGTAGGCTAAAGGGAACACATGCACACTGCAGGCGAGGTGCACTAGAACACTGATAAAACAGCAGGAATGCGAGCATACATTTCACTTTATAATATTAGCAAATTCATTTGACATTAAAATAACAATGGAGCTTTTATGATTTTTAATTGAGGCAGAAGACAAAGGCTCAGGTGCTACCAGGGACTGCTCTTTGTATTTTAAATAAACGAAAGTGTTTCACTCAGAGTAAAATGATTGTCTCATTCCCCTGGGGGCAAATTTTGAAAATATATAAATATTTATAGAGATAAATGTGTGTAAACTATGGAGACTAAGCCTGGCAGCTCGAGTGCACTTTCATCCTAACTTCCCTGGTACGCTAGAGGACGCATCATCATTACCCATCAGCTGTGACAGTGATGGCCTGTTGAAAGGGCATTTTTCTTACATTTATCTCAGGGCATTATTAACACAAGTTAGCAGTTAAATGGTTTCTGTTTTGTGCATACAAAATAAGACAGAGTCATACACCCTTATTCATTGAGGGTATAGGGAAGATGCTGCTAACATCCTAGAGGGCCAGAAAAAGGTGGGGACATGCAGAGCCCAAGAACAGGAAGTCCCATATGTCCTGATGTCTGGTTGCCTGTTGGCCCAAGACAGAGACACCATGGCGGACATCACAGGTCACTGTTGATGGCTGATCCTCAAGCTAGGGTAAAATTGCCTTAAGTAAAATCAATTAGATGGCATCATATCTGATTCTATGGTTCTACAATACAGTGCTTACATGTTTCAGGATAGTGTAGCAATTTTCATTGCAACAGAGTCATGGATTTCAATACAGCTTCACCCAGGAGCATGCATCAGCCAATCAGAGGGTAAATATTTTTCCTTCCCATTGATTTGGAAGCTGGCACCAGGAGGAGTATCCATTGCCTCCTGAAATAACTGTGGATGTTAAGAAGGAAGAGATATTTGAGATGTGTATTTTTTTTGAAGGAGGAGATATGGGCAGCAATTTAAGTTTAATTAAACATACACACATACACACAGACACACACAGAATAAAATGCATGCTGAGACCTGCCTACTGGTGTAAGTCTAGGACTGAATTTGTTATCAGACACAATCAAAGGGTAGTGACACCAACACAGAATCAACGAAGTCATGCCTACTTAGTGTAAAGCTGGGCATTACTAAATTTGAGCATATATGCACATGTACATATATGTATATGTGTGTATACACATGTGAGAAACTATCCAGAATGTCCCTGAAGATTGGTTGCCTGGAGAGGTGACGTCTTAATGAAAAGGAATGTCTTACTGCTTTTGTATGTTCACACACGTGTGCATGTACACATACATGTAAACACATATAGCAACAGTAGCAGCTTTCCGAAAGATAGTAAAACTTTTACACAAACCCCATCAGTTTTTACCACATCTCAGCCTACAAGCTGAGGTTTGTGGCATCAGCGTTAGGGGCAAGAGTGGCTGTGGTTTGATTGCTGTCGCTACCAAGGTAAGCAGTCTCCCTCCATGCAAAACAGAGGTGCATGGTATGCATGCCTCCTGGAGGTGTGCTTGGGTTCAGAAGACTGCCCCAGGAGGTGTAAAGCAGGCCTGAGGGCCACAAGGAGCCAGAGATGAGAGAAATCATCAGCCTTCATTTGGTAACCAAGAGGCAGCTGCAGTCAGGGCAGAGAAATGAGATTCCCCGAAGTCGGGGCACTAAGTATCAGGTGCTGCTGCCGCCGCCTAGTCAATAGGTAGGAGGAGGGCCAACGGTTGAGAGACCCACTCTAGAGAAGAGAAATCACATGGAGTGGCCAGGCAGAAGGCAGAGAAATTGACATTATTCTCCATCCAAACAGACATGCCCTTCCAACCTCTAGTGATGGAGGACTCTAAGATTTTTAACAGAGCCCAAGGAGGGTAGGACAGGCCTCCGAAGTCCTCATCCACTGTTATCTAATGGCCATTTCCTCAAAAAGAGGCCAAGTACATTCACAAGTCTGACCAATATCCCAGAAGCCTCTTCCCTGTGGTGCCACGGGGCACAACTTCCCTGTTTTTGCTATGTTAACATCTTCTGGGCGGTGAGGAGAGGCACAAGAATTCAGTGCTTCAAGGAGCTTCCCAGGCTCTCCAGCATCTCTGAGGTCACTGTCATCATCACAAACACTTGATGTATAGGCTCCTATGAACCATCAATGGTGTTGTGATGTCACTGCTCTGCTTGGCTGATGCTGATGAATGAGCAGTCCCAGTGCAAATTCAAACACACTACCACGTCCCTGGAGCTGCCTCCTCCATGCCTCAGCTGTACAAGACTTAATGAGCTTTGCAAATTTAATTGCAATGTATTTCTTGTCCTCAAGGAACTCTCAACCAACACGAGCAATCGCTGCCTCAATGTCCCTCCATACTAGGATATTCAGACCATTGAAACCAATCCTCTCTGAGGGAAGCAATCAGCAAACCATCTCTGGTAACAGAGTACTTTATAAGTGCTAATTATTACTTCTGTGAATTATTGTTACATTTTTTTCCAAAAGGGTAAAATAAAACAGCATAAGCAGAAAAGAATCGTTTAATGGGCCCCTGGCTGAGGTTTCTGAACTTGAACACTATGCGCAGGGAAACATTAGCCGTGGTAATTATATAAGGATGTCTCACTGTCTGTTATCTTTCTTCTTCATGTCGCTTCTCTTCGTTGATGAGGACTACAGGGGTTAACCCCCTCCATCCCATACTCAAGAAATCACTAGGTCCTCTATGTCCCTCAGATGTGCACAAGCCTCTGATTTCTTGAAGACGGAAAGAGCCTGGCAGATCCCAAATCCATTCCTAACTTAATCTATCACTTTTTTGCTTATCATAATATCAGGAATAAATTGCATTCACCAGGGGAGAATCTGTGAGTGTGGGCAGCCTTGAGGCTGGACCTATATTGATGACATCACTAGGATTCCGAGCAACCCCAGGGAACCTATACTGCCTGGTGGTAGCATAGGAAACACTAGCTGGTAGCTGACAGTGTGTGCATGTGGTGTGCTCACATGTGAATGTATGTTCCTGTGTTTGCAGATGTGTAAGGACTTGCCCAAGTTTATGAATGCTAGTAACTAACAGATAACACTTCTGTGTGCAAGTAAAATTACATGTTGCTTGACATTTAATGCTACATATCCTCATTCAGAAACTTTTTTGTTATTATATATTTTCATTTCTCTGTGTGTGTGCTTACCCAAGTGTCTGGCAAATTTCAAGTGCACATACGTACATATGTGTGCATACATGTATAGCTGTATGCATGGTGGCTATGTGAGTTTTAACAAATAGCCCAGCCATTTCTTTGCATGTTTGCATAGTGAGCATGCTGGTGAAGTTCTCATAAACATATATACATGACCATGTGGCAGCTGGTGATAGAGAAAGCAGTGTGCGGCCCTGGTCGAGTACGTGCCAGGGCTGAAAGGAAACACCAGTCAAGGGATGGGACTGAAGGTGCAGTGATTTTAAATCTGCGCGAGTGGCCAGCACTGCTGGAGGCTGGAAGGACCAAAACTTTCCTAGTCACAGGCATCTCCCCTCATGTACATGGCATGTTTCCGGTCCAACAGAAAAACACCCACATCTTTATAATGTGCTCATATTCTATCCATCTCTCCATCCTTCCAGGATAATTGCCCATGAGAAAAAAATACAGTATTCAGTTATACAGCTTACTGTTAAGCATAAATTATGGTCCTGTCTCCAGAGAGCAGGCACCTGGCACTTTGTAAAGGCTGATAGCACCCGTTCTCGCCCAGTGAGCTTACCCCCACATGACTGACACAGGGCAACATCTGGTCCCTAAAGTCTGCCTCACTGATGGCAGGCAGGAGGGACACGATGGCTGACCTGGACTGTCTCTCTGTAGTGCTGTCTGTATTTCAGGTAGAGAGGTCCAAACGCTGGGAGTGCTGACAACAGCATATCCCTATATAGACACAAGCCCCTGTGCTTGTCACTCTGCCTTCCTGAGAGTCTCTCAAATGAGGGTGGGACAGGCGGCAATCACTGGCCGGTGGGAGTGGGTGGCTGTGACTGTGGCTTTGGGGACGGAGGGTCGGGGTTCCTGTAGTTCAACCCCGAGGTCTTTGTTACCCCCACAAACACCCGTGTGGTAGCCAGGACCTGTGACTGCCAGGAGAACTCTCTGACACACACAGAGACTAGGATGAAATGCCCACAGAGATTAAAGGGTATAAAGCCTGTGACTCCAGTCAGAAAGCTCAAGGGATAAGACAGTCAAAGACTCTGGGGCCACAGAGAACTTGAAAGTCATAACACCTAGGTTGGAGGGTTGTGTCTTTTGTCCCAAATGCATGAGGGGTTTTCCAGGTGACTTTTTTCTGCACCCAGAGCCATAACCATGTACATGTGACTCATAATTGATTTTTACCTTCTTTCTTTTCCTCTTCTGTGTATTCCTCCCTCCGTTTCTCCCTCCTTCTCTCCCTCCCTCCTTCCCTTCCTTCCTTCTGTTTATCCTTTGGAGCTGGGAACAGGATCCAGTGTCTCAGACATGCTCAGCCCAGTAATTCACACTTTTAAGTGACCCCAAATGGCTGCCATCGGTTCAAGAGCTAACTCAAACCTGAGAAGACTAAATTCCCTTCACAGCCTGAATGCTTTGCTGCTTGGTGCTCATTGAAAGTGTGAAAAAAACATTAAGAGAAAGAAAGAAAAGTTTCTGATAAGAAGTTTTAGAAGTTAAATGTAGGCGGAAAGAAAATTTTTACTTTGTATTTTAGCTAGGAGACTTCAAAGAGACACAGCAATTAGAACGAATCCAAGGCAGGCCTTGTATTTTGGTTCACATAAGGCATGACTTTTTGAAGGTCTTTGAGGATGAAATATTTAAAATATGGAAAAATGAAGCAACTGATACGCTGCCATAGCCTCTGTTTAAAGCTTGTAACTGTTCCCCACCCACTGAGTTTCACGTTAAAACAAAACAAAGCAAAAAAAGAACTTGCTCACTACAACTTCTCAGATCCAAACTGCAAAGCAACAGACAGTCACATCGGAATTTGATTGTGTCTCATTTATGAAAGTTGGAGACCATTAAGCCTACACAGAGAGAAAAGAAGACAGCCTTGCTAGTGACGTAGCTGTAGCAGCTTCTTGAGCCAGGGCTGAGGCAGCGTTTGTTATTTGGGGGAAGTTAAGGTTACACTCAGAATTCCACTTGTTATTTGCGTCTGTGGTAGTGGAGCTCCCTGTGGTTTGGGTGTGGTTTGATGCAGTATCTCTGGAACTTTTGCTGCAGTCAGGGGTGCAGACACATGTGACGCTCATGGCAGGTGTTCACCATTTCCTTCGTAAGTTATCAGTGGCCACATGCTTGATAAGGTAAAGCACCCTATGAACGTGTGATTGGTAAATGGATAAGACAGCAGAAGAAAAATATGTAGCACTTTTTCATGTATGCAGCACACACTTCAGTTTTTAAGAAATTCTTTCTAAAGATTTTTTCTTATACTACCAAATCTGTTAGCAAATGTTTTCCATTGTGTGTTGACAATACACAATTGGTCTAACTCTGCACTTGGGAAGAAAAGCCAAGAGCTTAAATCACAGCACAAGTTTCTTGATTCACTCTATATGAATTTGTTTCTATATAAAATAGTGTCCTTTGGAGGTAACAATGGGTCAGAGAGTCAGGTATGAATCTGATAGAAGCTTCACCCTTGAACAAGTCCTTCAAGATTTTGATCTCAGGAACTTGTGTCACTAAGGCAGACTCCGGGGACCTCCATGTGCATCTGGAGCACTTGTTCATAAATGAGATGTCAGTATTTGAAGCTATACTCATAGGAAATGCATTTTGTTTCACTGTGAGTGGTTAAAACACAGACTTAGTCTGATTGACATTTAAAGTAAAAACAAAACAAACAAACAGGAGTTTCTGTAGCTTCTTAGGAGACACCCCGGGTATTGCAACACATTAACTGTGGAGAGTGTGTGCCTACTGTCATCTCTCCAGGAACCTGACCTAACTGCATGGGTACCCAGGCTTCAGGGCGGCACCCATTCTGCCTTGCCGGGTGGACACACTGCCATCTAGTGGATATATCTGGACTCGCAGGCTTCAAAGTCCTTAGAGGGCTTCTTCGGAGAGCAGGTGCACTTGGGGCAGGCAAGGACCAAGGAGCCCAGGGCTGCTGCCAGCACCTGCTCTAGCGAAGCCAGTCCTGCTGGTTCGGCTTTCCTTCCAAGACTAAAATAATGCTTGGTAATAAATTCCTTTCTGTTTCTGCAGATTTACAGGCGGTGTTTCACCTGTTTCTGCGGTGGTTTAAAATACAAGACCGTGGTAAAGTTGGCACTACTTGCAAAAGCATGAAAGATGCCCGGGGTATAGTAAAGCTCTCTACCATGAAAATGGCACAGAAACAGAAAAACAAAAAATGTAACTGAGATTTTCCTACTTCAAATCCATGAAATCATTTGTGAAAATTCCATACCTTTATATATTATGATCACATTCACCACCGCTACCCTCTCCTACACCTTGCTCTCCTGCTGGCCACTCCTTAGCTAGTGACCCTCTGTTTGGCACCACTGTTGTATACAGGCCTTGTGTAGGGAAGCATCGTTGCTATGTATCCTATCAGAAGACAGCATTTCACACCACCCTTCCCCAGCCTCTGGCTCCCGCTATGTGCTTCTTGTGATGTTTCTGGAGCCAGACCACTGCTGCTTCCAGCCGTAGTTGGAGAAGCCTCGTTGTGCATGGGCTATGGTTACTGAAGAGACTCATAACTGGTCAATGCGCCGAGAATATTGACTGTCCAGTCCTGAGTCCTCAACAGGACATCTATAAGACACCCGGAGCCCAGGGAACATCCCTGATACTTTTAAAAACTCTTTTGAAAGTCACCTTAGTATGACAGAGGGCCTTAAGTTGAACACTCTTTTTAACATGTTAAAAATTTCTTAAAAATATGTCATAGTGCTACAGCATGTTGGTCAGCACACATAAGCAAAATAAGCAAGGATGTAAATACTCATAGGCATGTCTATAAATATAAAATATTGGAAACGCAAGAGTCTGGGCAATAAAGCTTATTTTAAATGTATTTAAAGTACAATTCACTGTTTCTGTTTTATACTGGGTTATATTGAGAGAAAAGTTAAATTCATTTTCCAGTACATACCAGTGCACTTCCATGAGTCACGCTGTTTTGTGGTGGCCTGTAGAAAAGTAGCCCCTGCTCCTACGAGCACTGTGATCACAGGGGTTTATGAATTCCTTGAGATATGGAACTGTAGTTTCCAAGCTACTATCATCTCTGTCTGGGCAGGTTTCCCTGAGGCTTTCAGGCCTCCAGGCCCTATGATTACCACTGTGAAAGTTTGTCTTCCAGTGCAATTGGAGGCAATAGGAGGGGACATATTTTCACATCCAACCCTCCTCCCTCATCCATGCCTAAAACACTCTTTTCATTACTGGAGTCAGTGACCTGGTGAATTTACAAAGGAAATAGCCTTCCTGCTAATTTGTCATGAATCCCTGAGTTGTGGGGTTTGCACCCCAGTCCGAGCACATTTGTGGTGCTGTGTTTTGGTTTCCAACAGAGCCCAAGAATAGGAACAAAGTGACATAGTTGAAGATCCTCACGCAAAGTAGAGAACTCAGTGTTTCATGGGAAGGACAGTCTGTATCTAACCTGTCTCCGGGTATTGTTAAATACTTCTAACAATTCATTTGATACATCTGAGACATTCTCTTCATAAGGAAACTGGATGTTGTCTTTCTCACACTGACATCACATCTGTATTATGTCTGGGTTCAAAAATCACAAGAAGATGCCTCTTTTTTTATTTACTGTTATTTTTCCAAAATTTTCACAGCTTCTGAATTCGTGCTTTTGAAGACAAATAGACCCATTCAATAGTTTGAAATAATTAAGTGAAGATTAAACTTCAGTATTCCATGAAAATTGTAATTGTGATTACTGAGGTCTATATATAGCAGAAACATAACAGCAAAATGGTTACAGATTCCAAAGGGCTGTGTTGAGCTGCATGGTTGATGGGAGATTATTTAGGGGCTCATTTGCTTTCTCATGTTTCTCCTGGGTTTTGTTTTGAGGCAGAGACTCACCATGGAGCTCTGGGTGCTCTGGAGTTAGCTATATGGGCCAGCCTAAATGGAAACTTTTGGTAATCCTCCTGCCTCTGCCTCAAGTGCTGGGATCGCTAGCACACCTGGTTTCTGACTAGCGATTGTGACCCATATTTTTATTTCCCAGCAGGTGGAAAGTGATTTGTGTGCCCCGGTTCTGCAGCTAAGCATTGATTCCTTTTCAGTTTCTGTCTAACACTGTCCTGACCATTTGTGCCCAGCCACATTTCAATTCTGTCAACAGTAATGAAAACAGTTGCAGTTTAAAATTGTGCTGCTTGAGTTACACAGAGAGGCTTTCACGAGAAAATACTAGAAGCGGTAAGACTGTTGGTAATTCAGTACATTCCTCCTGCTTCTAGTAGCACCAGGATTCTGTGTGCTGGCCCCGACCTCCCTGTCTGCTTTGGCTCTGCAGGAAGCCCAGCCTCCCTGGGAACATCCATTGTATAGGATGCTCTGGCCTCCTCAGACCCCTCACCCCAGCACCAGGTGCCAACAGGAAGGCAGACCATCGACAGCTGATTGCTGTGTGCCTCGCTGCCAGACTCAAGGACAGAACCTACGGGAATGCATAGCTCTTGTATTGTCAAATTATTGTGTTGAAACAGAACTGTGTGAATTCTAAAAACCTTGGCCAGCAGTCAGCTCAGTCGCTAGCTGCGGACAGAACATAACCCAGACAGGCCATTAAAAACGCATAAATGTGATGATTTGGGTACTCATCCTGCATGCTTAGTTAAGAGTAAAAATCCAGAGGGCTCTGGCTGCCGAGACTCGCTGCTGGTGCACGGTAGCCGCATTAAGTCTGTTTTGCCTGGTATCCTGCCTGAGAAGATGGCAGTCAGCGAGCAACCCATTCTCCTCTGACGGAGATGAGTGAGTGCCTAGCCTCGGGGACTGGGGCTTTTTGGCTTCTTTCATGTTTCAGAGAACATGAGGGCAAGCACACGGGGAATCACTGGCTTAGAGATCAGGGCTACAGGTAGAGAGTGGGAACCGGGTCAGAAAGCCAGCTTTTTCTGGGTCTCAATGTGCGTACATTGCACCCCCACTTCAGAATAAAGGCGGTTCCCTCATCTTTCTGTCTCTGTCTCTCTGTCTCCCTCCTTCCCTCCCTCCTCTCCCCTCCCCTCTGTTCATGTGGAGGTGTTCCTAAACACAGCCCATATGTAAATGGAGGTCGGGAGACTTCCTGGAGGTCAGGAACCTTCTACCTTTTCGTTTGCATTAAGTTCTTTCATTGGAAAACTGGAACTTCACCATGAAGGTCAAGCAGCTGGCTTCTAACTTCCCAGGGAAGGTTCTGTTTCCTCATCCAACCTCACCACGGCAACGATTACAGGTGTGCACTACTGCCCTTGACTTTCTGTGTGGGCTCTGGTAAGCAGGCACTGGCTTTGTCTAGGCCAGCACTTCCCTGATTGGTCCATTTTCCCAACTGTAATGAGGGTGTCTGTGGAGCCCTGTGGAGTGCCTGAGGTGGCTCCTCACTGCGGATGGCTTCATGTTTGATGGTGGCGGAGGTGGCATTCATTTCTAGATGCTCCTCTTCCTGGCTACTCTTAAGACCACCCAACAAAGGAGACAGTCATGAGAGCCCGAGTCCTTGGCTTCCTGGTCTTGGGGTTTCTATTTAAGCTGCCCGCCTCTGTAAGTAGATCAGCAGTACTCCCTACCCGCAAAGTCACAGAGCTCTTAGCTCCTAACTGCCTAAGTGGGGATCAGGGTGACAGTTTGAGATCCCTGCTTATGACAGTGTGTCCCAGATGGGCAGACAATGCTTTGGTTCAGGTGCCTTAATATTTGTATTTGTAAACCAGGCCCCATAATCATAGAACAAATTATCATCAACACCCCCAGCATCTTTTCAATTTTTACTGTAAAGTAAAACTGGACTATTATATATTTTCATACTTGGAAGTAAGGGAAGTGTTTTACACTTAAATAAATAAATAAATAAAATGTCTCTTGTGGTGCTGAGAATAAAACCAAGAGCCTCTCCATGGGAGCAAGTTCCCATCCCCGTGTTTCACAGGCCCCTGATGCGGGAGTCCTTCTGTATTCTTCAAATGTGTGTTGCCTTTATCGATTGATGAATAAAGCTGATTTGGCCAATGGCCAGGCAGAATAGAGCCAGGCAGGAAATCCAAACAGAGATACGGAGTGAGAGGAGGCAGAGTCAGGCAGACGCCATGGAGCTGCCTAAAGAGTAAGATGCCCAAACATTACCGTTAAGCTACATCCACATAGTGATACACAGATTAGTAAAAATGAGTTAAGTCAATTGTGAGACCTAATCAGTAATATGTCTGAGCCATTGGTCCAACATGATAATTAATACTAAGCCTCTGATGATTTATTCGAGAACTAGCAGCCAGGAAAGAAACCTCCATACAACAGCCCCAGTTCTTCAGACATGTTTACATAAATGTAGGTGCTCCCAAAGGGAGTCCAATGCCCTGAAGCCATCGTTACAGGCAGTTGTCATCTGTCCCTTGTGGGTGCTGGGAACTGTACTCAGGTCCTGAAAGAGCAGTGCATACACACTCTTATCTGGTGAACCATCTCTCCCGCCCCATATATTTTTACTAGAGAAATGCAAATTCCTTTAAGAAACTTTTAACATAATTTTCTATTTCACATGCTCTCTTTCCATTCCTTTATTATATGTTAGACATATTTGACATGGACTTTTGGGCTTAGAAGGGAGTGTGTGCTATTAAATCGCCTCTTGCAACAGCTGTGAATAGAATAATGATTGCCATGGGAGTTTCTAAATTTAACAAATGTGGTGAAGGCGTGGAGAAAAATACCCATGCAAGCATTTGAAAAATTGATTCTTGGCAATTATCTGTTTAAATACTTGACCCAAGAAGAGCAGATTTAAGATAAGTCATAAAGAAAACAGTTTCATTTTTTAAATGAGGACTGGGGAAATAAATGTCCTCTTCCATGACTTTGTCTGCTTGGTGTGTTTACTGAGTCGACAGCACCGTCACATGACAACTGGTGGCAGTACAATAGGCTGTGAGGGCCACGCTTCTCCACGATTTTGAAATGAAAAATATCTCAGGTGAAAGGTCAAGAAGCCACACTAACACCCAGTGTGGTGACTCTAGGGTTTCCGTGTGGTCAGGCTCTGGGTGCCATGACAGGGACCCTTTGCCAATGATAGGGGTCTCCAGGTCACAAGATACAGCAGCTCTGCTCACACATTTATCCTTAGAAGAAGTTAGGAGGCTGGGAGTGTAGCGGTACGCCCTTGCCTAGAATTCACAAGGTTTGCTCCCCAACACTACCCAGATGATAAATAAATAGATAAATAAATAAACAACAAACAAACATAGACAGGAAGGCCCATGGACCATCTCCCTTCCTTTAAGAAACAACAGATTAAATGCTGTAGAAGCCAGGGTGCTAATGGAGGCCCAGTGTAGGTGCAGAGCTGTGACCACGTGGTGCCGACACCATCATCTGTCTCTTCCTGCACACCCCAACTTCTCTGCACTCTCCAGCTCCCTCGTGGCTCCTTGAGCTCTTGACGACAGATGCTCACAGCCCTCTCCTAAGCCTCCACTCTGAGAAGTGTAACACAGAAAATCATCGGAGTTGAGAAGTCAGAACATGAAGTCAGGAGAAAAGTGCACTGTCACACCCTCTCTGCGGCAAAACTGTCATTCTCTTCTTCCCCGGCAGGCCAGGTCCTGGCCAGCTCACACTAGGCACACACCAATATATGTGTGAGTGTGTATGATTGTGTGCACATGTGTGGTACATGTGTGTGCATGCCTGCATGTGATGTGTGTGTGCATGTGGTATATGTGTATGTGTGTAATACATGCATATGGTGCATGTGTGTGTGTGTGTGTGTGGATGTGGTACATGTGGTGCATGCGTGTGCATGTGGTGTATGTGTGTGCATACATGTGTATGGTGTGTGTGTGTGTTTGTCCGTGTGCATGTGTACATGTATGGGTGTCTGTGTGCACTTGTGTGTGTATGTGCATGTATGGGGTATGTGTGCACACATGTGCTACCTTATCTGCATCATATTTTTATCTTCCAGTTGGAGGAAATATTAGTAGTTCCTTAAACAAGAGACAAATAAGATCTAAAATAAAAGAAAGGAAGTTTTTTTCAGGGTCAGCTATTTTTCTCATTTCGGCACTGTACATGTGGTGGTACTTACTTAATGCTTCTAATTAAGTGAAATGCTTTTGCTAATTCTGAATCTTCATTTACTGTAATTGTGGGCCTAAACACTCCCAGTAGGATTCCTTCTGAGGCAGTTTTAAATCCACTGTGATTGCGCACATGGTGGCTGTAAGAAGAACCCTTTCATTCCCTTGCCATGTGGGTATCTGCACAGGCTGTTAAGTGTCTGTCTCCCCATTTCTTCCTGTCTTGCCCTCTGTCTCTGTCTCTGGTGTCAGTTTTTGATACATCAAATAAACCATCTCCTTCCGCCATAAACAGTAAATGATTGATTTGGTCCTGAGGCCACTGTGCACGTACTTTCATGGCCTGTTGAGCTTTGGGAGTTGACTCCATGTGTCACTTTTGTTTTTTAAGACTCATGGGAAATGAGTCCTATGACCTTCAGGACAGGTATTCACTGTCAGCATCTGGAGTGCCTTTCTGGGAGGTGCCTCTGTTGTTCATGCTTCACAAGTCTAGGACTCTCCTCCTGTGGAGAGAGAAGTCCTCTGGAGTCCTATGCCCAATTTTGCAATTCTCTAGCTTTAGAAGCTCAAAGTCTAGGAGCTGGTGACCTTGGATGCAAGAAAAGTCCTTCATCAGAGATGGCCCGTGTCAGCTCTGACAAGTCCATCTTGTGATGAAAGATTGTACTCTTAAGGCACAAGAGGTAGACAGTAACTCCATCCCAAAGCAACGGGTACAATAGGAGGTGCAAGGAACAGCATACTCAGTGGCTCCCAGCAGTGGGGATGGGAACAGCCTCTCAGGAGCTGGGGTGTAGTCAGAACCTGGAGGGGGAGCAGGAGGACCCAGCGTCCTGTCAGCAACCCAAGACAACTCAAGTGCCACCCAACTCAGAGAAAACGGATGGAAAGTAAAGGCACAGAAGGGTGATGGGGCACATCTTCAGGGCTAGACACAGATGGGATAAACACAAATATTTTGAGCTGGCAATAGATGGGGTGGTTTTACTTTCTTTTGAGTCTGTAGTGTTCACATTTTCTGTAAGAAGTGCCTGTTTCATAGGAAAGCTGTGAAAGGCAATATAAAACTTTAGCATTTTTAAAAAAAATAGTACTGGAAACAACCGAAAACTATGGAATCAGTGGAAAGGAAACAGGCCATCTAAAATCTGGCCTCTCTGTAATGAACATGGCATTCATAAATTAATTAGTATTACAGATCAACAGGAGATGGAAAAGTGTCTTAGCAGCCATTTCTGGTAAGATTCATTACCTGCTGGAAAGAAACATAAGCTGGAGTCCTCAGCTTGAAGACGATGTCCGTAAAGATAGAAGGTAGAAGGTGGAAAGTGAGGAGCTGGAGTGATGGATCCGTGGGTGAAGTGCCTACTGTGTGAGTGTGAGGCCCTACACAGTGGCTGGGAACCATGGCATGCACCTGAAATCTCTGCCCTGGGGAAGCAAAGACCAGATCATGGGGGCTCACTTCCCAGCCAGCCCAGCCGCAGCAGTAAACCTTGGTTCCGTGTGAGATTCTGTCCCCAAAATAAGATAAACAACTCAGGACAACACCTTATATCAAGCTCTGGCAGCTTGATTTGTACTTAAATATGCATCTCCACATGTGCATTTACTGATAGACACAAGTGTAAACTTGAGAAGTGATATTGTACTGAAAAAGAAGCAGTCATTTGGTGGACAGGGAAATGGGGAAATACTTTTTGGAATACACCCAAGGCATACAAGCGATGACAAGATAGGCATCCCACGCAAGTGGCTATCCTCAATTTCAAATCTTGCCCAGGAGACCATGTGGAAAGCATAATGTTTTCAGGCAAAGTAGGTACCTATTTTTAATCTACAAGATAGGAAAGGGGTTGCTCTTCATATAGTTTTAAAAGGCTACTACTGTTCATTAGGATAAGAATGGTTCAATGCCAAAGTAGGGAAAATACATTAACACGCAACACACCATGAAGCCATAGCCAAAGGCAGAGATAGGAACCTCAGCCCAGTGAGCAAATGGTCCAGGCCTCAATACTCCATCTCCCCGTACCAGGAAAATGGGCTGAGAGCTGAGCATGCTGAGGTAACGGTACTGAGGAGGCTGTAAATAAGTGTACAGCCCAACTGGGCAGCAGGAAACTTGATTCTCAAAACTATTTAGGGCAATGTTCAAAAGCCCTATACAGCTTTTCTTACTTCTATGTGGCAGAAGTCTAAGCATTAAATTTGACCCACAATGCAGTATGAAAAACCAGAAGAAGTTCTAGCCAATAAAGGAAAGATGGCATCAATTTCAATGCAAGGGGGAACATCCTGCAGCCCTTACAAGATGCTTCCCATGGATACATGTAAAAATGTTTACTACTGTATTGCAGGAATCTAGATTTTAAAAAAATGTATTAAACCTGGCTACACACATCAGTCTTTCAGTTTTGAGGTATCCTTTAATGATGAGGCCAGGCGCACTTTTCTTCTAACTCTTGCTCAGTCTCTAAATGTAGAAACACTTACCAGTGATGAGCTGCATTTTTTCATAACAACTTGCCCTGCAGTGTATTCCCCAAGGTGAGCAGGGGCTGGCTGCTCCAGCTAGCTCTGTGGGATGTAAAGCTTGTGTGGATCCCTTAGCACCCAGGTTGCTTGATGTGATAGGGATAACATGTGACTCATAAAAACTGTGCTTGAAGACTGACTGCACATGGAAAGGTCAAGGTTTCTCTGGCAAGTTCATGAGTGTCTGGAATAAGAATCAGCTCCTTCCTATGGGTAGCTTGGGAAATGAGGAAACCCAGACCACAGGGAGCACTGCGATTGAGTAAGACAGACATTTGGTGTAGGAAAGAGAGAACTAGGTAGCATTCCCCTGTGCTGTGGGCAGGATCAGAGTCCTGAGTCTCATGCTAGTGGGTAGAAGCCATATTGTGACCTAGGTAGAAGCCATATTGTAAGCTTGCTAAGCCATTAATTACTTGTTGGTGTCATGTTTACTGTGCCTAGTTTCATATGACATACATATATTTAGAGTTTGTGTGAACCTGTGTATGCATGTCCTTCTGCTTGAATGTGCTTGTGTGTGCATGTAGGGGGCAGGGGATAGCTTAGGTGGCATTCCTCAGAGGTTGTCCATCTGGATTCTTGAGACAAGATCTCTCAGTTGCTTAGAGTTCACCAGTTAGCCTAAGCTGGTTGGAGCTCACCAATTAGCCTAAGATGGTAAGCGTCGAGTCCTAAGGGCCCAACCTGTTTTGGTCTCCTTGGGGATGGGATTACAAGCATGTATTATTACACCCAGCGTGTTTTTAATGAACTAACTTGGAGGGGTTTAATGTACTGTCCTTTGTGTTGTAACATTACCAATTGAAGCTCATGGACAGCTCATATTAGCTCTGGTTTTAGTCATGGAGCATTGTGAGGATATTTATTCTTTTTTGTTTTATTTTTATTTTTATTTATTTATATTTTTATTTAAATTAGAAACATGAATGCTTCACATGTCAATCCCAGTTCCCTCTCCCACCCCTCCTCCCTAGTCCCTCCACCAGCCCTCCAGCCCCCCCCACCCAATCCCCACATCATTCCCCAGGGAAGGTGAGGCCCTCCTTGGGGGGGTATCTCCAAAGTCTGTCATTTCATCCAGGGTAGGACCTAGGCGCTTCCCCATGTGTCCAGGCTGAGAGAGCATCCCTCTATTTGGAATGGGCTCCAAAAGATCATTCATAAACCATGATAAACACTGATATACTCCCCAAGGCCCCGGTGATTTATGTGGCCTCCTCACTGAGACTACATTCATGGAGTCTGGATCAGTCCCCTGTTGGCCTCTCAGCTATCAGTCTGGGCTTCAAGAGCTCCCCCTTATCCAGTCAGCTGTCTTCGTGGTTTTCACCATCATGGTCTTGACCCCTTTGCTCATCACTCCTCCATCTCTGTTACTAGGTTCCAGGAGTGCAGTTCAGTGTTTAGCTGTGGGTATCTGTCTCTGCTTCCATCAGTCACTGGATGAAGGTTCTAGGATGGCATATAGGGTAGTCATCAACCCTATCATCAAGGAGGGGCTATTAGTGTAGTCTCTCAATTATTTTTTAGTTTGCCAGTTGGTGTTATCGTTGTAGATCTCTGGAGATCTCACTAGTGTCAGCTCTCTCCTCAAGCCTATAATGACTCGATCTCTCATTCTGCTCTCTTCCATTCTTACCTCGACTCAACCTTCCTGCTCCCCCATATCTTCTTCTCACGTCCTCTTATCCCCCTCTCTTTTTCCTGGCTCCCTCTCCCCTCCCTTGATGTTCCCAATCTGCTCAGGAGATCTTGCCTCATTCCACTTCTCTGGGGTATCATGCATCTCTCTTGGGAACCTCCCTGTTTCCCAGACTCATTGGCACTGGGATTGTTGATTGACACTCCCCTGATCCATGTCTAAAATCCATATATGAGTGAGTACATACCATGTTTCTCTTTTTGTGTCTGGGTTACCTCACTTAGGATAGTTCCCTCTCGTGCCATCCATTTGCCTGCAAATTTCAAGATTCCATTGTTTTTTTCCACTGAGTAGTACTCCATTGTGTAAATATACCACATTTTCTCTATCTGCTCTTCATTTGTGGGACATCTAGGTTGCATCCAGGATCTAGCTATTACATATAATGCTACAATGAACATAGTGGAACAGACATCCTTGTTGTGTGAATAGGTGTCTTTTGGGTATATGCCTAAGAGTGGAATTGCTGGGTCTTGTGGTAGACTGAGTCCCCTTTCCTATCTTGTAGATTAAAAATAGGTACCTACTTTGCCTGAAAACATTATGCTTTCCACATGGTCTCCTGGGCAAGATTTGTTTTTTTTCTGCTGAATAGTACTCCATTGTGTGAAGGTACCACATTTTCTCTATCCACTCTTCAGTTGAGGGGCATTTAGGTTGCTTCCAAGTTCTGGCTATTACAAATAATGCTGCTATGAATATAGTGGAACAGACATCCTTGTTGTATGAATGGGCATCTTTTCGATATATGCCTAATAAGAGTGGAATTGCTGGATTTGTGGTAGGTTCATTTGCCTTTTTCTGAGGAATCTCCATACTGATTTCCATAGTGGCTGTACGAGTTGGCACTCCCACCAGCAATGGAGGATTGTTCCCCTTTCTCCACAGAGGATATTTATTCTTATAGATGCTGCTGATGCTCATTGGGACACAGGCTAGTTCCTCAATTCTCTGTGCTGAAGAAACAGAGAAGGAGGTAGGATAGGGGCTCAGTGTCAAAAAACAAAACAAAACAAACAACAACAACAAATCTGTGTGTGTAGGCAATGAGTCACTTAAATCTGTTGCTAAAGAAAAGAAGTAACCACACCTACAATAATCATCTATATTAGAAAATAATCTCAACGTGTTCCTAATATGTTTTTGTTTTATATAGTAAACTCAGAGATTTTAAAGATTTTCTAAGCCAGGCATTGGTGGTGCATGCCTTTAATCCCAACACTCAGGAGGCAGAGGCAGGTGGATCTCTGTGAGTTTGAGGCCAGCCTGGTCTACAGAGCGACCTCCAAAACAATACAGAGAAACCCTGTCTCAAAAAAACAAAAAAAAAAGATTTTCTAATCATCCAGTCATACTGTTAACCAACAACAATGACTGCTCACCACCTGGCATTTCTGCATCCCATTCTGCACTAGGAACTGTCCCCCCCAATGTGTTCCTCAGAAAGTGGTGCCATCTCCAATACTATTGTGATATGAGCACCATTGCTCTGCTACCTTTTAGATAAAGCTATTGCATTTTAGGTTAAGTAATTCTCCCCAAGTCACAGGCATCAGCCACTTGGGCCGGTGTTCATTCCAGGTTCATGCTCTCCGACAGAATTCCCCTGCACCTCTCCTTTGACCACTTCGGGAATGTCAGTCAGTGACTAGACCCCTCTGCTGACCACACCGGCATCCTTTCCAGACTCTCACCCCAACCGCACTCTCTAAGCCAATGCATTGCCATCACCCCTTCTGTGCATAGGCCAGTTCTTGTTACATGTGGGTCCAGTGCCAGAAGGAATGAAAAGAGGCCTTAGGCAATTCTGGAAAGGTTTGATGATCATATTTGCCTTACTGGTATGCTCAAGGGTGAAAAACTGAAATGCTGGATTGCAAAGGGATAGTTCCTTCTCTGGCCCTGGAGTCATGGTTGGAGACTTTACCCATCTGTGGCTTTAGCTCTTTGTCTCTGCTTATGCTGCAGGATTTTCTTCGAACTTATCATTTGCAATTGACCCATCTTCCCTAAACACAAACATAAACCTACAGGCATTTTTGCCTCATGGAAATGGTTTCTTCCTGTTATCTTAAATGTCTTTAATTTGCTGTATTTTCATTGCTGCTACATTATAATACAGAGGTAGAAGGTATTTCCTTATCCTTAGTCCACAAAGGAAACCAATCATGCTTCATTCTGTTGGCTTTTATGATGTTATTTTTACATTTAACTCTCTGACCCATTTCCGGTACAGTCTTGTGTATAGTGAGAGAAACAGATCTAAACTTATCTTCTGTCAAGGCTATGAGATGGTCAAGAACCACTGGTTAAAATGAACAAAAATGGCTCGGCCATGGTAGAGCATATCTTTAACCTGAGCACTTGGGAGGCAGAGGCATGTTGATCTCTATGTTCAATGAAAGCCTGGTCTACAGAGTGAGCTCTAGGACAAGGCAGGGCTACACAGAGAAACTCTGCCTTGAAATAAAAAAGAGAAACAAAACCCAAACAGACATATTTCTTCCAATATTAGCGATAACACATTTAATACATGCTAAATCAATATCTAGTGGACTTGTTTTTGGCTTTTCTGTTCTACTCTGCTCTTTGGTGGACCCTGTTTCTGAAAACAACCACCTCCTGCCAGCTACGTGGTTTCTAATATGTTACATTTTTGATGTGTTAATAGCTTATAGGACTGCTCTCTGTACTAGCTTTCTCCTCTTTCTCCCCACTCCCTCTTCCCTTCCTCCTTCCCTTCTATTCCCTTAGCTCCTTCTTTTACGTTTATTTTCCCTACAAATATCTGTAGGTATCAACTGTGCATGTCTCAAAGGAAGCACACTAGTAATTGTATTTGCATGTTTTCTGGGGTGGTTACCATTGTTTTTTTGTTTGTTTGATTTTGTTTTTCTTTGTAGAGATAGGGTTTCCTCTGTGTAACACTGGCTGTCCTGGAACTACCTCTATAGACCACGCTGGCCTTGAACTCACAGAGGCTCACCTGCCTCTGCCTCTCAAGTGCTGGGATTAAAGATGTGTGCCACAAAACAGATTCTCCCATCATTGGTTAGGTCAGCTTCAAATATAAGGTGTTCTTCCTGCTTGGGGGGATTGGAGGAGTGCCCTACCAGGCCCAGCTCCCATCTGTTGCTTTTGTAAGTGCTATTTCAGTGTCATTATTCTTATTTTATGCTATTTGTGTATATGAAAGAATGATCTTTGTTTACATTCCTCCAGTTACTGAACTTGATTACTATCTTAGTTTGTCCTCAGAGACTTGCAAAAGTATCCCCATCATCTGTAAACGACTTGATTCTTCCATGTGGCAATCGTTGCTCTCACTAGATCATGATGTTACCAGTGACTCCTCTGGAGTGACTCCACATAACAGTGGGGTTAATGCTGACTTCTTGACTTCAAATCATGTTCCTGGTGTGCCTACTTGAAATAAGATGGCAGAGCTGTGAAAAACTGTGTAAATAAGGAATCATTTCTGAGTGTTTCATTAAATGAGAAATTAGGTATGAATTTTAGTAGAAGTTTTTTATTTCAAGTCTAAAATGAAAAATTCAAGTTTTTTTCTTATCATTAGTTCTGTTAATAAGATGGGACACATGCCAACAGGTTTCTGAACATGTACTCTGTCATATTCCAGGAATGAACGACACTTAGTAAATGATCTTTCTCACTTTTATCAAATTAATATGTCATTTTATTATTGTCTTAATAAATTTAATTGGGAAATTGTTTTCTATCATATAATGATTCAATTTTGTAGCACTGTATTATTTGATCTTAGATAGTTTAGAACAATAGCCATATAGAACTTTCTGGATGGTTTTCTCTTTCCACACATTCCTTTAAGACTTCTGTTGGAGTTCTGGCTATGGCTATGGAAAACTCCAAGATGAAGCTGTTGGTTTGAAAGAAAATGTCCCCCAGAGGGAGTGAGTGGCAGCATTAAGAGATGCAGCCTTGTTGGAGGAGGTGTGTCACTGTGGCAGTGTGATTTGAGGTCTCTTTTTCTCAAGCTTCTCTGAGTGTGACAGTCAGTTAGTTGACTTCCTGCCGCCTTCTGGTCAAGAAGAGGCAGCACCACATCTGTCTGTATGCTGCCATGCTCCCTGATGTGATGACAATTGGCTGAACCTCTGAAACTGCAAGCTACTACTTCAGTTAAATGTTTTCTTTATAGTATTTGCTGTGGTCATGGTGTCTCTTCACTGAAATAAAAATAAAAACCCTAACTAGGACAGAAGCTAAGGAAAACCAAGGTAGATGGTTCTCTGGAAAGGTAATATCACCAGAAATATACTCACCAGTCACAAACTGAGTGAATATTCAGATGAGCTCAGTAGAATGAATGGCTTCCTAAGGGTGAAAGAGACAAAAGTGCATTGCACAACACGAATGAACAACTTATGAGTTATACATTTTCTCATCTTACTGTTCTACCAAAGATTTCCAGACACCCAAATAGAACAGATAATCACATGGTGTCAATGTCTATGCCATTCCTCTCCTTGGATTAATGAATAATGGATGGACTCTCACTCCTATTTGCATTCTGTTGAATTAGCAGTATATTCTAAGGCATTAACACTCCTTAAATTAAATAAAAATACATTTATTTCACATCTGTAAGTCTTGAGCTGGCTAGTTTTATGTCAGCTTCACACAAGCTAGAGTCATTTGGGAAGAGGGAACCTTCAAGCAGACTGGCCTGTGGTGCTGATTGATTATTGATGTGGGAGAGTCAAGCTCACTATGGAAAGTGCCACCTCTTGGCTGGTGGTCCTTGGTAGTATGAGCAAGCAGCCTGAGCAAGCCAGAAGCAGCACTCCTCCAAGGATTCTGTCTTAACTCCTGCCTCCAGGTTCTGGCCCTGATTGAGTTCCTTCAGTGGTGGACTGTTACCTAGAAGTGTAAAATGAAGTAAACTTCCTCCCCAAGCTGCTTTTGGTCATGGTATTTTATCACAGTAATAGAAATCCTGAAACAACAATGTTGTGTATTTTACACTAATTCACCAAAATAGACTTTAGTGGGAGAATGCCTCTAATCCTTCAATATAGCTTTTGAACAGCAAATTATAAATTGAACAATTCATCTTTCAGGGAAAATACCCTTTCTTCTTCTGAGTGAATTTTTTAAGAAAATTATAAAACAAGTTTAGTATTCACAGAATGAGAGAGGGAGGTAATGCGGGTGAATTGGGATAGAACGGCAGACCCTGGGGGTAGATAAGCAGCATCTATTGCCCCAACAAAGCAAAGTTTTCACTTCAGTGGTTTTTGACTCTTAATCACAGCCAGTTCTTCAGCTGACTGGAACCATAGAGTCTTAATACACAATATCATCCAATAGAGTCCTTAAGGGGACTCTCAATCCTCTCTCCACCTGACCATCTCACTTCCTGTTTCTGCCCAGCCATCTCACTTCCTGTCTATACAGACCTCTATGGTTAGCTAGTGGCAAGCTCTAATCTCTGACCTTCAGACAGGCTTTTTATTTGTACAAGCAAGATATCACCACACTTACCTCTGCAATTTCATAAGCTGGATCCGCATTGTCTGCATTTTTCTCAATGATTTTATCTTCCAAGTTCCCACAGAACAGACCTGAGCTCTGAATCATTAGTGGCTTTTCTATCCCAAAGTTAAATTGCCACCTCATTCCTCCCAAAAACACATACTCAGATCTGTCAAAGCAATACTTCAAGAGTAAGGTACCAATCTTCTGTCTTAGTTAGGGTTTCTATTGTGACTTTTAGCATTAAAATGATATTAATGTATTGAACTGATGAGATTGCTTGGGGGAGGAGGATAGAGTGCTTACCATGTAAACATGACATCATAAGTTCCAGTCCCCAGAATCTAAGTAAAATCTGGGCACATCTATCATCACCATGACCAGAAGTAAATTGAGAAGGAAAGGGTTTAACTCTTACAGCTTGGTAGGCAATTGCCCAGTCAAAGCAAGAGCTCAAAGCAGAAGTCTAGAAGTAGGAACTGATGCAGAGGCCATGCAGGAGTGCTG
Source organism: Mesocricetus auratus (assembly GCF_017639785.1). NCBI lineage: Eukaryota > Metazoa > Chordata > Mammalia > Rodentia > Cricetidae > Mesocricetus > Mesocricetus auratus. Next base: position 34,531,468 of record NW_024429198.1, read on the forward strand.
TCTCTCAAATATACACCAAGGTTTGTATTCTCAAATAGGTGTCAAGTTGACAAGAAACATTCAGCACAACTCTTGAATATGCAAACATATGAGATGTTGTTTCTTCCCAATGCCCACAAGCAAAAGAAGATCCCCTTAGCCCATAGAACCGTGATTCAGTCAGGGCACCTCTGAGAATGAACTGAATGGTTAGTAACAATTAGAGTGGAACTGGAGGTTCCTCATCAGCCTTCCAGTCTCACCACATACAAGCATCCCCTCCCTTGTGTCCACTGGAGCATTCCCAGGGTACTAGCTACACTATTCCTCTGCTGATACAACACCTATGTGTTTGCCCCTAGATCCTCTCTGTTCATGCCCTTGAGCTCAGGATATGAAGAGATATGCAGTTTACATTTTTGTGATGTCCACCGCCTTGTTACAAGCCTATGGATTTGGTGTGATTAGCATCCCGATGCTCTCCTCCACTCTAGACTGTGACACAAGGAAGATGGAATGTTTTCTGTGTTTCTCATCACTGTCCTTCTTCAACTAGGACACGGTAACTACTCTGCTAATGACCACGGAATAAGTGAATGGATGAATTGATGCTCCTACCAGCTCTTGGGAAATTACCTTTGGAAAGTAATTTACTCTCTCACCACTTTTGTTTTTCCACCTGTAACAGGAAAGCAAAAATGTTCCATGTTCAAAATCTATTTCCTAGTTAGGTAAAATAAGATAAAATGATTAATAAGACCAATGCACAGAGACACAACATAATCACACGAGGTTGACCTGCTTGATTTTGCAGTCATGACTTTCTTTCTTGTGTCTCTTTCATATCAGTGTTGACCTGAGGAAAAAAGTGCACAGCAATGTTAGTCTAGAAAGCTGGCAAAGTGTGTACCAAATCTACATAATCAAACCTGAAAGCTGAGTATCCAGACTGAACACTGGAATCCACACTGTCAAGGCAAACAGTCAGGCTGCACATAGCATGTCCACACTATCAAGGCAAACAGTCAGGCTGCACATGGAGTGTCCACAGTGTCAAGGCACAGTCAGGCTGCACATAGGGTGTCCACAGTGTCAAGGCACAGTCAGGCTGCACATGGGGCATCCACACTGTACAAACAGAGATTCTAAGACAAACACTTGGAGTCCATACAATTTTCTGGGCTCTGACTTACACATCCACAGGGTCTGGACTCTTTGGTTCCGTAATATTCTATCTCCTGATAAAGCCTAGATTTACCTTCAGTGTTTCGGCCTCCTGGGGGATAGGTTGTTCTCTGCTACCCCAGGCTCCCACTGATCTTTACAACCAGAGGCCTTCCCTCTTTGCCATTGTGCATCTCTACCCCATCCCATCCTACAGCTCTGCCCTCCAGTCATTGTCACATCTGTTCTGATGATAGATGGACCTATGATCCATTTTATGTTGATTCCCTAAAAGTTGGGATGCTATGCTCTCTACCCACATGAGCCCACAGCTGCCTAGTAGTTCAACTTTCTTTCCTCTTTTATCGTCAAGATTGTATGGATTTTCTTGTTTTTGCTTTTGTTGTTGCTTTTCTTGGAGATCATAAAGCTAACTTGGGGGAATGGAGCAAAAACTGGGGGGAACTCATATCTACCACCTTATTTTTAGGACCAGGCATTTGCTTTTTTTCTGTTGGTTTTTCTTCTTTAATTGGGAAATTTTACTCTCACAGACATGGGTTTTTAGGCTGTAACCACGTGTTGTTTTTAAAATGGTTAAAGATTATTTCAGTCTTTAAAGTTCTTCTTTTTATGTGCTCCTGAGAGTAACTAGTCTGCAGCTTTGGTTTGCTGTGGTTGCTGAATATTCATAGGATTCTGTCTGCTTACTGGATAATTATATTACATTAATATAGTATGAATAAATAAAAGCAGTAATTATGCTTTTATCCTGTTCTGTTTGACAATTTACAGTTTGCTTGTTTCAAGAATAAAAGGAAATTGCCACATTTGAAACAATATTATTTCATTTCTAAATGAGGAGGAATACTCCCCCTTTGTGCAGACAGGTTAAAACAGATTGGATTCTGCCCTTTCTTAGCCAAGATAAAGATGTCATGCATGCTCCATGCTGCTGACTAATACAAAAACAGAACTAGGTAAAGCCTTAAGAAGTCAAGAGATGGAAACCCTTCCGGATACCACAGCTTCTCTCGGAAGCCCTCGGGTTAGCAGCCATGCCTTATGGAGAGAGAAAGCAGATGTGGTCTGGGAGGGGAGGGAACTAGCCACTCTTCCTCATTGAGGTTCGGAGAAGATGATCCTTGGTGGTGATTATTCCATAGGATGGCTAGATTCCCATGAAAGGTTTTTGGTTCTGGGGAGAGAACATTGGAAGGCAGCTATGTTCACCAATATATCAGCAACGCGCACTAAGGAGAGAGAACATAGACAGCCTCAAAGCACAGTACATTAAACTAACTTGAGTAACAGCACCGGGAGGGAATCTCAGTACTCAGCAAGCTGGCGCAGAAGCAACTCAAAATCAGCCACAGTGAGAGGTTTTCATGGAAAGAGAGAGAGAGAGAGAGAGAGAGAGAATCTCGAATTTGAAAATATTTGAGAATTGATGCTATACTGTATCCGTCTATATTTCAAATGTAAATATTTGCAATATTTTTAAACATGAACATGAATAAAAATATGAGATATTTTAGGTTCATTATTTCTCCTAGAGAGAGCCCAGCTGCTTTCATAAATAGCTTGTTCTTAAAGCAAATCAAGAGGATGGTTTTAACCTGGCAGGATAGTGGCATCCCAGATGAGCCCCCACAAGAAGGAAACAGCTCCACGTAGCATTGTTTGCTGGGACATTGGTGTCCAGCCTGTGACTTCACATAGGAAAAAGATGACCCAAATCATAAGCGAGATAATGCTTGTGTGGCCGGCTGCACTCAAAGCATACTTGTAAATGGCTCAATATCGATATGAGAGAACATAACAAGTGGCGTTTCCCAGTGGAAAATCCCGGGTTCAATGCTGTTTAAGCACTTTCATCAATTTTCTGAATGATAGGAAGGAGAGCAAGTTCATTAAGTGCCCGGTGCACCCGGGCTGGGAGCTGCAGATAACACCGCAGAGAACAGGGCCAGATTTAATCAGGACCCTGAAATCTAACTCAACGCGTGGTCAGGGGAGAAGCAGACACAGCACAGACGGTCAGCCTGCACTTTCTGGGTGGGCAAGGGTTCACTGTGGTCTTGTCCTTGCAGCAGATGGCCCCACATAGCCCACCAAGAGGTAATGAGTGGGAGCTAAAGACCAGCCCAAGGGAGAGCCAGGTGCCCCCCGGCTGTGCTTTTATCCCTGTGGCTCCAATGCTGAATCTGAAAGTGAAGGTTGTGAAATTTGATGGGAAAGGACCTGGACCCTAGGCTGAGAGTGAAAGACATAGCGAAAGTGTTTGATAATTGGAAAGAAAAGGCAGTTGATAAAGGAGCCTGGAAGAATAGGAAAAGCCACATAGACACTGTTACACAATCGTAACTAGGAAATGGTAACCAGTGATGCAACCTCTACAAGACTACAGGAGCTTGAAGAAGGTCAAGAGCAAGCTTTGCTTTTGTTGGCCAGTGTGGTTGGTTGTTTGCCCATTGCTGTTGGAATTTCCTTCCCCACTGTGGTGGAGACACCATTTCCCAGGGTCTGTTCCCCATCAAAAGGTCGCAGGCACATTTTGGAGGTCCCTTGGCTATATTTTTGAGGGTGCAGACTACTAAGCTAGGTCTGCCTGGCTTTTCCACCATCCTGCCACCCACTGAAGAGGTGACACACCAGGCTTAACAAGCTGAAAGGGATTCCGTAGAGAGCAGCAAAAACGATTAAAGACTCGGAAAATAGGAGCTATGAAGGAAGATTAAAGGATCTACACTCACTTAGCCTGGAGCGGGGAGCTGACCTAATAGCGTCTTCAGGATGTGAAGGGCTATCGTGTGGAGGAGGGGACCAGCTGCTCCCTCTCCTAGAAGAGGGGGCAGAGAGGAAGCAGGCTTAGGCTTCGATGTGGAGGGTTAAGAAGTACTGGAGAGCTTCCTTCAGGGAGGGCTAGTAGCTGAGCTGTTGAGGGCTTAGCCTCCTTCAGGGTGACCACTCTGGAGAGGCCCCATCCCATCAGACACAGATTGTAGTGGCTACTAGGCCACCATAAAATGTCCCATCCTGCATTAGTGTCTTTGTTGGTTATTGGCTCAGTTCTTTGAAAGTGTCTGTGCATTCTGAGGTTGACAGAAAGAGCAGCGGACACTTGTCACAGCTCACGGAGGTAACCGAGCCACTGTCCATATACCAGAGAAGGCATGGCTACAATGACCATCAGGGAGTGACGGGATACTTTTCCAGAGGAAGTGGGGTTGAAAGTCAATCCAGCTTTGTGTCAAACTTCGTTTTGATTAACATTTGTTTGTTTGATAAAAAGGGTGTTCAGTACATGAGTGTGTTTGATTGTGTGCACATGTGTGTGATTGAGAGACTATCCCCCCCCCACAAGAATGTTTCAGATTCCTAGACTGAGTTATTGCCAGTGATTACACTGCTGTGTTTTTCATTAGCCTTAGACACAAATAATTACCACACCTAGCCAAGGGTACTGAAGAGAGTGAATGTCTGAATTGGTATCAGTGAGATACATGCTTTGCAGGCTTGGTTTGTAGCAGTAGGGCTCACAGTCTTACTGTTAAACCCATTTCCCTTGCTAGATCCACTACTGATGACAATGTGTGTAGTGATTGTGATCGTCCTTTAACAGAAACAAACTTCCCATCCCACTGGTGGTGTGTCTACCCTCAACTGGGAATAAAGGGAGTGAAATAAACAGCCAAGTGCTTTTTCTTTTATTGGAATGTGAGAGAAGATTTTAATTAAATGGGACCACCATCATCAAACACTTTGAAAATCTCAACTTACAAACCGCACTTTGATCACTCCTCCTGACAGCAAGTTTCAGCTGTACCAAATTCTCAGTGTTCCTTTGCCAGTCTGTGACCTTCCTCTCTTTACAAATTCCATTTCTTTTCTTAGTACCTTTCTGGGGAACTGTCTCAATCTTCACCCCCAGTCCTTCTCAACCTTCATTTATCAAGGAAGCCAATTATCCATTTACAGACCTACATAGGGCTTACTCTAATTTCTCAAACACTCAAGGACATCTACAGAACTGTGCAGTGGTGAGGTCATGCTTTCCTATAGCTGAGTCCTTGCAGTCTAAATGAGTCCACCATTGCATAGGAGCTCAGATAATGGAGAACGGAAGTGGGAAGGATTAGGGCACGGGTGAAAAAATGAAAGGGATGGAGAGAAGGACTGACAGTTAGAGAAGAGTGAGTGCGGTGGATGGATGGGTAATGAAGGGATGAATGGCAGAGGGCTGAAGTAATGTTTAAATGGTGAATTGATGATTGAGGTCCAGATGTGTGGTGGAAGATGAATGAATGTCGGAGGGGTAGATAATGGTGAAGGTGCAGATGATAACAGAGAAGGGCCAGTGAATCGTCCTAAATTCTGTGTAGTAAGGCCTATCTGGACCAAATATTTCTTCATGAAGTCTTGCCTCACACCCTGAATCATTTCCTATATTGAATAGTCTGAGCTGTTCTATGGCAGCAGGTTAACTGCATTGCAACTGTTTAACTCACTTAATTTTGGAATAATATTCTGCTTATTTTATCAATTAGATCTTTCTGTCTCTCACACTAGCACCAATGTCAGATTCTTAGGGCTCACTGTGGGGTCATAAGTGGCAACAGATGCTAAGTCCAGAAGGGAGCTTTGCTAGCTGGCAATGTGACGCTGGGGGCCCTCACTCACTGCTTTTCTAAGGTAATTGAATTTTGACACCTGACATAAATTTTGAGCTTCTGGCAGCCTTGGGAAGGTGTGTGTGTGTGTGTGTGTGTGTGTGTGTGTGTGTGTGTGTGTGTGTGTGTGTGTGTGTGTGTATGGAGAGAGACTTGGGAAGGAGTGCGTTCCAGAATGTAATACACATGTGGTGTGTGTGTGTGTGTGTGTGTGTATGGAGAGAGAGAGAGAGAGAACAGAAATCAAGGTTTTTTTATGAACCATTAAGAACAGTATGCATTTGTATTACTTATGCACGTTTTAAGACACAGAAGAAGGGTTCTTTTCATCCTCAATATGGGATTTTAGAAATAAATCAACTTTAAAAGGTTAACAAAAGTTTCAAAACCATTATTTTTTCTTAGAAGTTCAAGTTGATACAATCTCAGTTTCATCAAAATAGGATTCTTCCTGGCAAATTTTATAGACAGCCGCTCTCCCCTCATGGTTCCCTTTTAGCCTGTGAATGACTTCTTTCAGTGGACAGCGTTGCTATGTAAACATCCCTCTGCAGTTACAAAGGTGCACCAGTGACTCCGGCTCCAGTTTTAGATGTGGACAGTGTCCCGTCTGATGCTGTTTGAGTAGTCTGCCATTAAAGTAATTGTGATGAATGATGCCACAAAAGTTGTTTTCTTTAAGAACACCACCGAATCAGGAATAATACTACTTTTAGGAGATTATCTACCAGCAGATAAAAACATTTAAGGTTATAAATGAACCTGCTCCGGGTTCTTCTATCCAACAGACAGATTTTTTTTTTACATACCGGATCTGTGTTATCCAGTCTTACATTGCCTTATAGCCATAAACTATGACTAACATCATGAAAGGTTCAAATAGCTTTGATAAATAGCAATATCCTGTCATGTAAAGTTCTTTACAGAGCTCAGTGGGGGCTGGAGTAACAGTCAACAGGTTTGTAGATTGTCTGGTTGGGGTTGCTTCTCATTGACCTAAATATTTACTTAATACAACAAATATCAGAACCCTCAACCACCCACACACACACATACTGTTGGTTCTCTAGAAAATAGACATTTTGGAGTCAATGATACATGAGAAATTAAAGATATTTAGGCCTGGGTAAAGAGGTCACTCTATCATTTGTCATATCATTTTGAAAACAGGATATGCTTACCAATGAATCTTGTAAGCAGGGAGAATCCTGTGTGTTGAAAGCAGGTCAACTTTGTCTTTGTCCCCGGTGAAGTGAGTATGTATCACATAAGAGGAGACACCTTTGTGCCCATCTTACCTGGTGGTGACTGGGGTCCCCTCTCCACTCAGGTCTCCTCTGCTCTTGGTTGGGAACACCAGCCCTGAGCATCATGGGAACAGCGGGCCTCCTGCTGCCCCTTGGCTCCTACTTCTCTTTTTTCCTGTAATTAATCTCCAGGAGGGCCTTTTTCATTCCTGCCTCATCCCGGTTCTGCAAGAAGATGGCTGTGTTCATGGAGTGTCAGCAAGTGCCACTAGCGACAGGTAGGATGGTTATGACAGTAATTGACAGTAATGCCCTCTAAATAAGGAAATGACAATTGTTTGAGGACATGGGTATGCTTATGCTGGCACAGGAACTATACAGTGTTCTCAGTTGCTGAAATACCATGGAGCAAGATACCTATACACAGCTTTTATGTCTTTCTGTATCTGACAAAAATACACATGAAATGTAAAAACAAAAAAAAAGGCTTTTACAGAATAAATGAATGCATACAGCCTAATATTTTTTGAAAAGAATAAAACCAAGGGGCTTTCCTCCTCCCAGAACCCCTCCCTCTGTATTTGCCCCAAATCACTGGCTTTCTTTCCAGCTTCAATTTTCTGCCAGACCCCAGTTGCTAAGCATGATGGCTACCTCCCACTGTGAACAAATTGGCTAACTCTTGCTCTATCCAAAGCTTGGTATCTGTGGCTGTGGCACTCACCCACTTTAGGGTCTTCCATCTCCTATCTGCCTTCATCCATCTACATATGGGATTATGGAGGCTAGGGCCCTGGGCTACATTCAAACAGCACAGGGGCCTGTCTGCTGACCTCCCTCCCTCAGGATGGAACACTTGAATGTCTATGAAATACACCGATCTATTAAAAACAAACAAAAACCCCAAAAAACTGTGTTTGCAAAAAGAAAGAGGTTGGAGTCGGGGCATGCCCCGAGGGCGCCCTGGCCTCTGAAATGCCATCCACCTTCTGTACTTACCTAGCCTGAACCCAGCTTCCTGCTGAGCACAGGGTGCGTGCTAAAGAGAAATCCCTGCTGGATCGTTGGTCGCACTGTCTTCATTTTCTTCTTCCTTTCACTGTTCATGGCAGTCATAGCTTGCCACTTGGTTTATGACCTGCAATACAAGATCTAGAGGTAGACACCACACACGCCGACACTCAGCCCTTTGCTTCTTGAGAAAGCAAGGGGGTACTTCTTGGTTGTGCGAGCAATGACAGATTTGTAAAACAGAGGATGTGGGCAAGTCCATGGTCAGTGGAAGATGTTTGCGATTTGGGACCTCCCACTGCCTGTGTCACAGTTGTCATTTGAAGATGATCATCTGTTGTCTTCTTTCTGTGTGTGAAGAATTCCTCACAGTGTGGATAAATTTAAGAAGCGAGCAAACAAAGGCAGCCAGCCCGGTCACTGTCTGCAATCTCAGCAGCGAGGGTGCAGGCTTCCAGCAGGAACTTGGATATAAAGAGGTACACTGATGTGAGAATGATTCTCTGGCTCCAGCAGCAGCCGCTCCACAGGAGCAGGTGTAAGCCCTAGCAGCTTCCATGGAGGGCCAGTATCCTCATAATCCACACCTGAGCCCCGGCTAGGCCCTCTCCAGCCTCCTGCTCCCTGTCAGGACTAGAAGTGCTCTATCCCAACCCACATCCTTCCAGAGTTCTGTCCTGCAATAACGATGGGCTATCTCCAGCATCCTCCAGGCACTGCCGCTCCCTACAAGCTCTGTGCCTCTAGAACCCCTTCACTGACAGTAGGAGATTCTGTAGGTATATCGAATGGGTTAGTCCAGGTTGTGGGTGCCAAGAGCTAGGGGTGTTGTTGAAGCCTGGAGAGATATGCTAATTAACAAGATTAAATGGGAAATAATTAGAAAAGGTGAAACAAGGAAGGAAAAGGGGATTTCTTTAAATAAAATTGACAAAGATTTGTCATGACTACCATGCAAAGATTCAAAAGTTGATCCTAGCTGTGGGCTGGTAATGTTGATCAATGGTTTTCCAAAAACAAAAATCCATTGCAGCATTTGCCAGTCTCCGACTGAGGCTGGTCTCAAGCTAACCACTTGGTGTCAACTGGGTCACAAAATTCCTGAAAATGTAACATTTGGCTCCCTTGCCCTGGTAAGTGCCAACTCCAGTATGCACCAAGCCACTGTGGAGTATGTCTTGTGAGGTTCCAAGAGATTAGCACATTTTAATTTATCTTACTCTCTACCAGAATGCTACCAGGAGGGTGGTTGGGAAGTGTGGAACCAGGATATGACTGGGTCAGCCTGACTCATGTGGTACACAGGCCACGTCACCAGCCCTGGGTACTGGGGACCGTGTGATCCTTGTTGTTTGTTTAAAGAAAAGAAGCATAAAAGAGATGTCAAAGAGGGAAAGACAAACATGGTATGTACTCACTCATATATGGATTTTAGATATGGATCAGGGGAGTGTCAATCAACAATCCCAGTGCCAGTGAGTCTGGGAAACAAGGAGGTTCCCAAGAGAGATGCATGATACCCCAGAGAAGTGGAATGAGGCAAGATCTCCTGAGCAGACTGGGAACATCAGGGGAGGGGAAAGGGAACCAGGAAAAAGAGAGGGGGGATAAGAGGACATGAGAAAAAGGTATGGGGGAGCAGGAAGGTTGAGTCGAGGTAAGAATGGAGGAGAGCAGAATGAGAGATCGAGTCATTATAGGCTTGAGGAGAGAGCTGACACTAGTGAGATCTCCAGAGATCTACAATGATAACACCAACTGGCAAACTAAACAATAGTGGAGAGACTACATTAATAGCCCTTCCTTGATGATAGGGTTGATGACTATCTTATATGCCATCCTAGAACCTTCATCCAGTGACTGATGGAAGCAGAGACAGATACCCACAGCTAAACACTGAACTGTACTCCTGGTACCTAGTGACAGAGATGGAGGAGTGATGAACAAAGGGGTCAAGACCATGATGTGAAGCCCACAAAGACAGCTGACTGGATAAGGGGGAGCTCTTGAACCCCAGACTGATGGCTGAGAGGCCAACAGGGGACTGATACAGACTCCATGAATGTAGTCTCAGTGAGGAGGCCACAGAAATCACTGGGGCCTTGGGCAGTAAATCAGTGTTTATCATGGTTTATGAATGATCTTTGGGAGCCCATTCCACATAGAGGGATGCTCTCTCAGCCTGGACACATGGGGAAGGGCCTAGGTCCTGCCCTGGATGAAATGACAGACTTTAGAGATACCCCCCAAGGAGGGCCTCACCCTCCCTGGAAAATGATGTGGGGATTGGGTGGGGGGCTGAAAGGCTGGTAGAGGGACAAGGGAGGAGGGGTGGGAGAGGGAACTGGGACTGACATGTGAAACATTCACGCTTCTAATTTAAATAAAAACACATATTGAGAAAAAAAAGAGGTGAGTGATCCTACTGTCAGCTTTACATCATTAGCTATTCAGCAGTGATGGGAGCTGCAGAAGTGAGTGACCAGGAAAGTCACCACTGCACACAAATTCTGATATGGTGCTTAGTCAGAAAGGATTACCTAAAGAGCTTTATTTTTGTCTGTGTGTGTGTCTGTGCATCTATGTGAGTGTGTGTATGTATGTGAGTCTGTGTGTGTGTGTGTAATGTGTGTCTGTGTGAGTATATGTGTGAGTGTTGTGAATGTGTCTGTGTGAATGTGTGTCATTGTGTGAGTGTGTGTCTGTGTGAGTATATTTGTGAGTGGGTGAGTGTGTGTGTGTGAGCATATGTTTGAGTGTGTGTATCTGTGTGTGTGTGAGTTTGTGTCACTGTGAGTGTATGTATGGGTGTGTGCCTGTGTACACATGCGCCTCTGACTTGCACAGGCCAGTATAGAAGTCAGATGAGTTTAACATCAGGATTCTTTCTTGCTTGCTTCTTAACCTCATTATTTTAGACAGGGTCTCCAACAGAACTTGAGGGCTTGCAGTTTCAGCTAGACTGCCTGACCAGCTGACCCATATAGCCACACCTTTTACATGGGTGCTGGAGATTTGAACTCAGATCCCATACATGAGCAGCAAGCATTTCACCCATTAAGCCATCTTCCCAGGCCAAGACCTTTAGAGTAGTCTGAGTGGGGCTATAAAGAAGTGGTGAAACCCAGCGCCTGTTGGCTGGTGTGTGGATCCAGGCCTCATCACAGTTCTGTTTGGCCACTCCTTGGGATCTTTTGCCACAGCCAGGTTCTACAGCACTCGCTGTGGAGCAGCAGAAATGTGGGCTCCTGCTCACTCAGCATCCTGGTGAGGTAGGCTAACCCCATTCAGTTTCAGCGACCGAATCAAGTCCCTTCTCTGCTTTTCCTTCTCTCTGTTTACTTCTTTCTGTTATGTTTCCCTTGTTTTTCCCTGTGGGGTTCTTCTTATTACTGTTCCTCCGTCATTACCTTCTGTTCCTCTTGCTCATTGCCATTTTATCTCCTTATTCCCATCTTCTTGATCCCTAGGTAAAGCACTAATTATCATTTATATGCTGATGACTCAACAGCTTCATCTATAGCCCAGAACTTACTCTCTAGCTCCAGACACATTGGTGTAACTGTCTGTGTACAGGGCACTTCGTGCATGTTTCTCATAATCCCCAAAGCCAGGAAGAGGACAGTTTATCAAGACCCTCTGTGCAGCACAATGATGGCTTCCTGGATTCTTGGCACCACACACTTGAAAAGCCTGTTCTTCCACTAATAAAGAATAGGTCACCAAGTGCTGCCTGTCTCAGGCGCTCGCCCACCTAAGCGTCACAGGCTGAGTAAGAGGCACAGTACCACCCACATGAGAAACCTGAAGTGTCCAGACTCCCCAGTGAGGATTTTAAAAGCTTTTATTTAATTTTATCACTATATGTGTATGCCTGAGTCTATGTAAGTATACCATGTGTGCAGAGGAGCCCACAGGGAACTGCAGAACCTAGGAACTGGCATTACAGTTATGAGCCTACGTGTAGTAAGTGATGGGAACTAAAGCCAGGCCATCTGCAAAGGCTGTGAGCAGTGTTGACCTCTGAGCCATCACTCCAGCCCCTACCCCTCACCCCCTTTCCTAGCAAGAATCTTAAGAAACCTCCATGGAAATAATCTAGGAGTCAGCTACAAAGCACCCTGAAACAAATAATAGAAATAAAACTATTTCAGCAAAATGGTCAAGGGCAATGACTCAGTGAGCAAGAGCACACTTCAAACATAAGGGCCTGAGTTCAAGTACACATCACACACATGAAGGCAGGACATGGATGCAAGTGTCTGCAGCCCCGGCATTGGTGTGTGGAGACAGGTGAAGTGGATTCCAGATGCTCATTAATAAACCGTCTTACCTGATATAAGGACTTCTGTGTTCCCCTGAGTGACACTGTCTCAGAGGAATAAGCCATAGACTGAGGAAGACACCTGGCATCCTCCTGTGGTCCCAGATGTGCACACAGAGTGGCACACATTAAACATGTATATTCATGCACAGGGGCACACATTCAGCATGTATATACATGTATAGGGGCACACATTCAACACATATATTCATGCACAGGGGCACACATTCAGCATGCCTGTGCAACACACACACCAGCAAAATAATTAAAGTTTTATCTTTAAGTAACCAAAGAGAAATTACAGAGTTAAAAATTGAAATCACTGAAAGTAAAATCATACTAAAAGAGCTCCAGAAAATATTGCTGGTGCTGAAGGAAGGAGCTGGTGACCCTGTGGGTGGATCTGAAGGATTTGTGCCATTGTAACAATAGAGGGAAAGTAGAAGGAAAAAGGCCAAGATAGCTCTAGCATACCATAGGGCACAGTGACGAACAATAGTAACCCAAGTAGCTAAGTCAGCAGTGAGGCTGAGGGTACAAGAGGGCCGTGCTAAAACCATTGAATCACTGATGCAAACACGGACCCGAAAGGCTGACTGCACCAGATGGAAGGAAGATGTAGATTCTACTGTACTCTGACCTGGGTGACAGCAGGTTCTCACCCCAAACTCATGGTCCAGGCGCTTGCTGGAGGACTGTGGACCATCCTGTGTTGATAAAGACAGATATCAGAGGGCATGGATGCAAGTGTCTGTAGCCCTGGCATTGGTTGGGGCTCTTCTTTATTTTTTAAAGATTTTATTTTTAGTTTCAATGTGTGCATGTGTGTGGGTTTGTGGACATGACTGCAGTGTGGGTGAGGTCAGAAGATAATGCTAGACCCCCAAATGACAGGCAATTGTGAACTACCTTTTATGGGTGCTGGAACTGAACTCAGACCCTCAACAAGAGAAATTTACACTCTTAACCACTGAGACATCTCTCTAGCCCTAGTAGTTCTTTCTAAAGAATGGCTTAAGGGGAAAGTAAATAGTCAAAGAAATAGTCTCAGTGTGTGAGGACTGGGGGAGGGGTCAGAAGAAGCAAGAGAGTATGTATAGATAAGCACAAATGGTCTCCTTCCCGGGAATGCCTTAAACCTTACCAAGGAGTACCACAATTTATCCCATCATTTGATAGTACTAGGTACTCAGAAGGACAATTAGGTAAGAAGCTTCAGTGAAAAAATAATATACCTATTTCACTTGTAGAGATAAAACCCCATAACAGAGTGCCAGAGATACCACCAAGAACATACCCAACACAGTGCAATTAAAGCCATTATAACTTAACACAGACCTAGACATATCTGAGGAGAGGGAATCTGATGAGTAATTATGCCTATCAGACTAGCCTGTGGGCATGTCTACTGAACATTTTCTTGATTACTAATTTAGTGATATAGGAGGACCCAGTCAACTGTAGGTGGTACCATTCTTAGGTTCTAGGTTGTACCAAAAATTTAATTGAGCAAGCCAAGAGGAAGCAAACTAGTTAGCAATGTTCCTCCATGGTCTGTTTGGTTCCTGACTCCAGGTTCCTGCCTTTATTTCCCTTGAGGTAAATTATAACTGACAAGACAAAAAAAGACCCTTGCACCTCCAAGTTGCCTTTGATCATGCTGTTTACCACAGAAGAGAAAGCAAACTTGGACAGCAAGAAAATACAGTTCAAATCCCCAGTAAAGTATGACTAGCACTGAGGGCATCAAGAAGAAGTAAAACAGAGATCCTGTCCTGGTCCAGTCAGGACCGAACATACAGCAGAGACCTGTGAGGAATGAAAATAGTGGGCAGGAGGCACAAGAGAAAAGACCACAAGACAGGTTTCTGATCAAGTGGCAATTTTATTTTTTGCTGAGCTAGCTATATAGTTGGTGAAGCAGGGTTGGAGGGCGTAGGTTTTGGGGATAGTTGGCATGTAGCTGCAAGGAAGGCAGGATGTTAGAAGACCACAGAATGAGGATGTCTGGCAGGGTGCAAAAGGTACAAGAAAGGTTGCCTTGGTAACTGTGTCTTGTGGCTAGCCTAAAGGTTATGTTTAGCCTCTGGGGTTGAGCATGATAGGGGAGGTTTGTTTCTTGTTAAGGGCTACTATAAGGTTTCTAGGAACTGGCTGCATAACTGTTCTAATTAGCTTGGTCCTGTGGCCAGAAGTTCTGTGTGTCCTAGGTGGCAATCTGAGACTGGCTCCCAACAAGATCCAAGAAAGAGAGCAAAATACAAATAAATAAGATGCCAGCATAGAGGCTTAAGGAGATCAGTAGCTACCTATACTGTGAGTAGCATAACCAGTACCAGTAATGACACAGCTACAGCTCCTGTGTATTACAGAGCAAACAAGACAATGACAAAAACTCAACAATATGCTCTGACAAGAAACATCATATTTCAAGAAAGATAATTTAAAACTAAAGTCATGGAAACTAATGTACAATGCTAGCAAATTAATAACCACCTAGGGCATAGCTGTATTAATATAAGGAAAGATAGGCTTTAAAATAAACACACATGAGTAGAAACAAACATTACCCGAGGATACACCTCCCAGACACAGACGTAATGATCTCTGATGAACAATCTCAAGGAATTTCCCCCAAACTCACAGAATTCATAACTGAGTTTACTGTGGCTGAAGAATATAAGACTTATAATAACATCACAGTTCTAGATACGACCAGTGTATGCATGCAAATGAAATGGTGAACAATTGTCACTTATAATTATTCTAAAGAAAATAGAATAGTTCCATGTAAATATAATAGTAGGTCTGAATGCTGAAAATTATCGTATTCTAATGAAATAAACATGAAATTCAAACAAATGGATAGAAACCTTGAGTTCATGGGTTGGAAGCCTCAACACAGATAAAAGGTCAATTCTGCAAGTGTCACGTGATTCTCATCGAAGTCTCAGGTGGCTCATGGATCCAATCATTCAGATTTTCCATAGAAAACACAGGACCTTCAAGGGCTGAAACTGTCTTTTAAATCAGAGAGACTGGGAATCTTTCTTCCTTGTAGTCTTGGCACACAGCAACAGTGATGGAGGCCATGGTGCTGTTCACTTGATAGATGGCAGAGAACCCAGAAGTGGAAGGTGCCCATAAGATTGCTGACAAGGTGTAGAGTAATCCATGGGAGGAAGCTTTCAACCAGTGGGACAGGAGGAGAAAAGCTAAAAACAAAGTCACGTTCAAACTAAACGTCTTCCACAAAATCAAACCCAAAAGCTTCAAAGGGACCAAAATTTTCAATTTAAATCATTAAAATGTAAAACACAAAAATCAATGGAAAAAATCTCTGGCATAGAACTAGTTCTTAGACATAAACACCAAAGGCAAATCCATAGAGGAAAAGGACAACTTTCTGGGCTTCATCTACTTGAGAACCTATGTTCAATTAAGGACCTTGTTAATAGGATGAGAAGGCTAGGGACAGGTGGGGTGCAGAGTATCT
>NW_024429198.1:34552361-34567361 GCF_017639785.1 Mesocricetus auratus
CTCTAGGAGCCCATGCGAAAAGACGAAAACAGGGAAGTCCTGCTTCTTCCCTTAACCGTGCAGTCACAAGGCAGGCTGCATGCAGCCGTGTGCTCCATCTCACACTCACTGCACTGGGGCATAAGATGCTGTTTGAGGAACTCTGTTTTTGTTCACATGTGTGTGCGCACATACATTTGTAAGTATGTAAGTTGTGTCCATGAGCACCCTGCAGAGGCCAGGGGTCACTGCTGCCATCTTAGTCAGTATCTTTTCTTCCCCTTATTGATCTTTCATTGAAACTGGAGCTCCATATTTCAGCTAGTGATCTGGTCAGTGAACCTCTGAGTCTTCTTGATGCAATGCACCCACTGCTGGGGTTACAGGCATGTGTCGCCACCCCAGGTTATTTATGAGGATCCCGGGGATCTGACTCAGGTCCTCATGCTTGTCTGACAAGTGCTTTGCCAACTGAGCCACCTTTCCAGCCTGGGAAATTTTATTTTTTATTACTCTTTCAGACAACTAAGTAAGTAATTTACAAGTGGGATGTGTGTGTGTATGTGTGTGTGTGCACGCGTGCATGCACGCACTAGCATGTACACATATGTATGTGGAGTACAACATCCCTAGCTACCTTCCCCTATTGTTGTTTGTCTTATTTTTTTTGAGGTAGGGTCTCTCACTGAATCTGGACTCACCAATTCAGCTATACTGACTTGTTAGCCTCTACCTCCCTAGTGCTAGGATTCCAGGTGTGCCACAACACAGGCTGGGCAGTGAGTGCTAGGGACACAATTCTAGTCCTTATGCTTGGACAGCAAGCACTATATTGAATGAGCTACCTCTGCACCCCTGTGGTTCTGACTTTTTAGTGATTACATTATGCAGAGTTTTCAGCGTCTTTCTATTGTTCAAGCCAAATAAGTAACAAAATCCTCAGTATTGACTTCAAGGCCTTGGTGAACACATACCAACTATGCGACTCTCCCTTTCCAAAAGTGTGTAGAAAGCAACTGAGAAGATAAGGTTAAAAATTCTTGTTAGGGCTACACTTTGCCGCTAAGAGATTTTTTATGGCCTTCAGTAATAAATCATAAAACTTCCCTATTCCTACCCATTTGAAGATAAGCGTGTTGGATATCAAGTTAATTTAAATGTCTCTACGAAAAGCTCCAATCTAACATGCCATCCTTGTCACATCACTTATGTGCCAACCAGCAGAAAATGTTGCTATCTTCCAAAAGTCACCTTTGTCCTTTCCCTGAATTCTTGTGAAGGCCAGGGAGAAGGTACTTTACTGTTGGCTACCTTCATACTCAAAGGGCAGACAGGAGGAGAGAGGTCATGGCTGCTTCCTGCAAATTCCAATCTTGCTGCTTGCATATCAAATGAAAGCCCCACCCCCAACAGGAACATGCAGTGAGCAGCATCATAGCCAAGTCTGAAGCCCTTTCCTATGTGACTCAGTGTGATATCTGTGACTGATTTCTGAGCACAATGTCTAGGCTCAATTGGGGTGACTGGATTGGGCTTCAGCAGGTACCCACTAAATCTAAACGCAAACCTCCTAGGCTGGGGATACAGCATAGTTCCTAAGGTTCTTGCCTAACATACATGGGACCCTGATTCTACACTGCATCTATGGAACATGGTGGCACACGCCTGTGTTCCCAGGATCAGTAGTTCAAGGTCATTCTTGACTTCTGAGTTTCAGACCATCCTGGAGCACGTGGAATCTTGTCTCATGAACAAACAAACAAACAAAACACAAGCCTCCTAACTACAGGCATTGTCTCTCTCTAACCACCTGGAATGGTGTGGATGAATTTCTTGGAGTCCCATCTGGGGTTAACGTGTCCAGGGCACAGTACAATCCAATAGAGGAGAAACCCACCCCTCCTTTTCTGTGCCTGAGGATAAGATGGGTCTTTCCTAAGAGACTTAGTCTAACCCTCTCTTATTTTTTGCTTTTATCATGTATTATTTGTGTGTGTACAAAGTTAAGGTGTTGCTGGAGGTTAGAAGAGGGTTTGAGTCCCTTTGAGTTGCCCAGCATGGTGCAGTACCAGTCCTACACTGAGCTTCTTCATTTTGTTTTTGTGTTTAAAAGGAATAACCAAAAAACAAAAATGGCATTAAAACAAGCCTACCGGTGCAGAGCAATTAAGATCTTGCAGACAGATCCCTAGTTACTGCATTCAGCCCAGCCTTTGTTATCGTGGATCAGAGAAGAGCCCAGAGGGTACCCTGTGTGTTCACGGTGCTGGCCAAAGGTTCAATCTGTGACCCTCAGGTTGGACAAGCTGCTGGAGGCAGACAGCCACTGGCATTAGGGAAGCTGAAGAAACCAAATGAGGGAAAGCTGAGCAGGCGTCCATTGGCCATGCTGCTCTGGGTTCTGACTCCCTGGAACTCAAAGGGAGGCGGCTCATGCAACTTTGTTCAGTTATTTAATTAGTTAATGCGGATGGAGTTTTGATGAATGGCAGGCGGTGGGATTCATTTGTTAGAGCTGCGGTTCGGGGATCACTCAAACGTCAACACCTTTCTTGTGGAAAGCTCCCTTCTAGGGTGCTTAATTGTAACATATTGCTGCTGTTATTTTAAAGTAATAACTCATTATAGAATAGGATTTCTATACAAGCCCTAATAATTCTGTTATGTCTCCCCTGATTTTTCAACATTAGCTAATGAAGTGCCCCATCATTTATCAGTAAATAGCATCGAATGTTGCACAGTAAATCTTTTGACAGAATTATTTGTGCCAGCTTCCCCGATCAGGAACAATTAATATCATCTGAATGGGTGATTTGGGACCTGGTTTCCTTGCCACGAATCTCATCTTCCCCTGCAATGAAATCATTTGACAGTCGATACCACCGTCTCATTTTTCATTCGCTTTATCAGCTCCTGGCTTCAAATGACACCCGTATCCACAAGAGCTATAGAACTTAGCAAAGGCGAAGCAAGATGGGTTTAGGTATGAACCTCTCTGAGTAACCTGCTACTGCTGTCCTTGCTATGCTCCATCTATAAACCCCCAAAGTTATATTGGGCTGGACACCAGTGACCCAAACAAAAGTTAGCTATGTTGATCCCCACCCCGCCCCACCCCCAATTTGCACCTAATATCACCCCGTGCTGTGTGAGAAAGATTTTAGAACAGGCATTGTATCAAATGTATCCATTCTCTCCAGCAGAGAGGGTCAAAATCTAAAGCCCATTCAGTGACGTGTTCATTTCCAGTGTAGACTTCTAGTCCCTGGTGACGCAGGTGTGCAAGCATCCACCCATTCACATTGATGTTTCTTTAATAGCTTGAAGATATGAACCATTTTAGAAATATGGGACAGCTTGTAAGTCTTAAAAGTAAAATTCAAGTTCTCAGACCCCATCATTGCCACTAGACTTTGGAGTCATTACACACTTTGTAAATGAGTCCCTGGACATGTTTAATGCCTTCTGAAGGGTTTGCTTTTACAGATGAAACATTTCACAGTGGTTCTGCTGAACACCCCTCCTGTTTTAAACACCCTAAGGTGCAGGGGAGCTGTGCTGTTTGTTACTGGGATCTTCCTTTTAGGGTGATAACTCCAGGACATCTCTCTAAGAGACCAAGGGGTTATGGCGCCTGGCACCTTCACCTTGCAGCATTAGTGCTGTTGCTATGCTACTGCCCTGACAACATGAGCTGGAGATGTGCAAGCACTGGCCAGGAATCCTCTGACTCACTCCACACTTCCCAACAAGACCATTCACCACTCAGAGCCCTCCCAGGACCCTCTGTGCACACTCCTCGCAGCCACCTGGGTCAATTGGCACTTGTAGAAACAGTACTCTGTCAGTCATTTTGAGAAATTGCTATCTTGGGAGTCCATTCAGCTCAAAGATAATTGGTAGTAGAATTAAATAAGTGCTAAATAGGAAGAGGTGAGTTCCATGTTAAATTCTGATAGGGTGTAGATAATTAGCCAGCAGTACAAAATTGTACTTTCATCTCCTCTGATGCCATGAAATTAAAGTAGAATAAAAGAGCACAGTACAGGGTAGACAGGCACTCACATCCAGGCAGCGGGCTAGATCAGAAGAGCAGCTCTCTTGCCTCTGCTGGGTTTGGTCTGTGGGAAAGTTCACTCTGCTGTAAGGAAGACACCAGGACAGTGGAAGAAAGTGCCCTTCCCTGTTTCTAGTTGTAGCGCTCTCAAGAACTGACATGGTGCAGCTGCTTTTTCTTTAAGTGCACTCTGCAAGAAGGTCAGAGTATATGGTTGTCTCTTACAATGGGCAGAGGGTGTTTCTGGATAATCAGAGGTGAATCACAAATAACTCCTCTCCCTTTAAATAGAGAGGATGTCTGAGCCCTTGGCCCCAGAAGGTGTGTTTGCAACTCATAGATGAGGCTCCTGGGAAGTCTAACTTGTACACACACACACACACACACACACACACACACACACACACCACTCCAACCTCATCAGAAGCTGACTACACGTTCCAATTCCTACAATTGAGTTGACAAACTCAACTCCCCTTCTGAAAGTGTCAACTCTGCTTTCCAAAAATGTATTTCTTTGCTTTAGTTCTATTTTTAACATTTTCAAATCTCTTCATGAAGGATAAGCAAGTATATAAGACAGACACAAAAAAAGGAAAATGTCTGGAAAATGTGTCCTTTACCCCCTCCTTGTAAAAGATATGTTGCTTATCTGTTTCAGTGTTTGTGACATGTACTCTCCTTGTTTATTTCAAAGCCTTGGGTGGGAAAACAGAACTGTACATAAGCTGTTTTTAACTGCATTTCATCCCAGATATCCCTCCTCTGAATGGGGCCCCTTAAATAAATGTGCAATTATGAAAACATTTTGGGGTGAGTACAGAGGAAATATAGGTCAAGTCTCATACCCTACATGGTAACACCTGAAAACTTCCATCATAGTC
This sequence comes from Mesocricetus auratus, assembly GCF_017639785.1. Taxonomy (NCBI): domain Eukaryota; kingdom Metazoa; phylum Chordata; class Mammalia; order Rodentia; family Cricetidae; genus Mesocricetus; species Mesocricetus auratus. The sequence goes on from NW_024429198.1 coordinate 34,557,282, forward strand.
TCTAGAGAAGGACATATTTTTTTTTGAGAATTGTTTTTTTTTATTATTCTTTTTTTTTAAATTTAGATAAGAAACAAGGTTGCTTCACAAGTCAGTTCCAGGTCCCTCTCCCTTTCCCTCCCCTCCTCCCGTGCCCTCCCCCCATCCCCCCCCGTTATCCCCTCGTTCCCCCAGGGAGGGTGAGGCCCTCCATGGGGGTGTCCATAGTCTGTCATTTCATATAGGGCAGGGCCTAGACCCGTCCCCAAGAGTTCAGGGTGAGAGTGCACCTCACATTGTTCTATGGGAGTCCAAAGTCCGTGTGTATACTTGGGATGGGTACTGATCTGCTGCCCAAGGCTCAATAGATTCCCTAGGCCTCCTCACTGACACCCAGATTCAGGGGGTCTTGATCAGTCCCATGCTGGATTCCCAGGCTGATGCCTGGGATTCAAGAGTTAACCTTTGTCTGGTCAGCTGTTTCTGGGGGTTAAACCAGCCCAGTCTTAATCCCTTTGATCATCAGTCCTCCCTCTCTGATACTGGCTTTCTTGAGTTCAGCTCAGTACTTAACCAGCCACTAAATGTAGTTTCTGTTTCCCAGACTGTCTGGCCATAGGATTGTAGGCTGGCACTCCCCAGATCTATGTCTAAAATCCATATATGAGAGAGTACATGCCATGTGAGAAGGACATATTTTTTTTGGGTTTTACGAGACAGGGTTTCTCTGTATTGTTTTGGAGGCTATCGGCCCAGCCTGGCCTCGAACTCACAGAGATCCGCCTGCCTCTGCCTCCCGAGTGCTGGGATTAAAGGCGTGCGCCACCAACGCCCGGCCAAGAAGGACATATTTTAACCCTTAAGATATCACTTCTCAGATAAAATAGTTTAAAGCAAAACCAACAATATCTTTGCCTTGTAATTCCGTGGCATTTGTTTGTAGCTGGTCCCTTCTCGTGGCCGCTTCCCTGGTCTCTCACTCTGCCCTCCATCTAACTGAAGATTAATATTTCAGAACTTGTCTTGGGCAGTTCTGTGGACTCTGTTGCTGCTTGCATCTGACAAGCTATTTATCATGCCGCTAAGTGCCAGCATTAAATTATCCCTGCTGTTATGACAGCAACATTATTCACAAGGATTACAGAATCTGGACCAGAGGGTACAGCTGGTTCTGTCTTCCTGTTCGTCTTTGCAGAGGTGTATTGATCTCTGATCTAAGTGGTGAAGTGAGAGAAAAAGAGAGAGGGGGAAAGAAGGACGAGGGAGAGAGAGAAAGCGGGGATTGAAAGAATGAAAAGAGTGAAGGGGAGGAGGAGGGATAAGAAGGGACTGCAAAAGTAACTTTTCAGTACCTGGTCAGTGTGCTGATGTACTTTCAAGTTTGAAGGCACTTTATTGAGTTACACTGACGAGAGCTCTTGTCACCTTTTTCTTAGATCATGGGCAGTGGATGGAGCTTTGCTGTGTGAATGTGGTGTCAGCTTGAGCCCGCACTGTGGACTTCTTTCTAGGTACTCCTGGGAAAGTTGCCAGTCAGTCACCTCCTTGGCTCCTCCCTGACAGTAAAGCACTGGCTGGAGAGCCTTTTGCTGGCAACTTCTCTGTGGCTGGATCATCAAGGGCACTGATCTTACTCAACAGAATTTTTTTTCAATTTTGTGGGGCTCCCGAGCAATTCCAATTTCATGGTGAATATTTCTCCCCAGAAACCTCATGAGTTGAAAGTGCCAAGAAAAATAAAGTTGTGAGTACTTCCCAATTTTCCCTGGATGGTCCCAGGGAAGTGCCATGCTCCTTCATGATTAGAGTGGACTTGGCTTGAGGCTGCCTCCCCCTGCAGCCAGTGTCTCTTATGAGGGGGTTGGGCTAGGAGATGTCACACAATATGACAAAATCTTATTCCAGCCAATGGCTAGTGGAGCAAAGACCACCCCCACCCTGGGCAGAGAAGCCTAGACCCACAAGTGAGCTACATAAGATTCCTCCCTCCCTCCTTACAGGTCCTCCTCCCTAAATTCTTAATCTCTGAATTCCTCAGTCTGGAAGGTAATTGGTGTTTGCTGTGATAATTCACAGTCATTGTGTACCTTTTTCCTCCAAACGGACACATCCTGTCCTCTGGGAGGAGGCTCATTAAAATTCTGATAGGAAAGACCCTGGGATAGTGCTGAGACTCATATTGACAAGGCACCTCCCACAAGGTTGTAGAAGTAACTGTGACTCGAGAGAGGAGACTGGCCGAGGTGCCTGAAAGTCACACAGGAACTCCAGGGACACAGTTTTTAAGATATCACTCACGGTGGGAGTGGGCATTTGGGAGACTTACATATGGCCACCTCTGAGTCACCCATGTCCCTGGGAGTAGCCCCATCATACACACTGGTTCACTAAGCTAGACTTGAGTGAATTGTTTTCTTGATCTGTGCTTGGTGCCCTTTTGGGAGTAAATAGATGTTTGTTCAGGGATCACTAGGAAAAGCCACACAAAATCATTGTCAGGGTCACTTCTGAGAAAGCTGGCATCCAGCTGTTTGCATGTGGATATTTGAAGAATGGAATGACCCAGCCACAAACTCTCTCTTAGGACTTTGGATTAAGACCGGCAACATGCTTGCCACATGGCAGAGAACAGTATGGTTTGAAATCATCCCTCCCTTAGGTCCATCTGGTTGACCTCTCACTGAGCAGTTGTCCCTCAGATCAACATCACTAGCAGACACACATGTCTCTGAGGCTGGTAAAATGAAATTGGATTTCCTGTGCTTGTACATTCACTGTAGTATCCTCACACCTTCCCAATGGGACCCTGCTTCTGTGACCTACCCCTTTCCTATAATGTCCCCTTTCCTACAGAGCCCCACCCCTCCAGCAATGCTTCTACCTCCCCAACGGTACCCCAAGTCTCCCCACAGCATCTCCCACTCCAGCTCCACCTCTTCAACACCACCTTTACTTCCCTCAGATCACTCCACTTCCTCAATAGTCCCTCCCCCCCCCACTCCTAGCTGCACCCCTACCTCCCCTGCAGTGCCTTTCCAGAACCAACAGGAAAAGGAGAGATTTCCAGATTTGGGGGTGAGGGGCAGTGACCTGTGGTTGAAGGTGGGGTTCATCACAAACCCCACTGGGAAGGCACTAACCCTATATATGTTATGTCAGAAACCTTGATGGATGCCCCTGTGTCTTCCCACAATATCAGAATTTATTGAATAACAGCTATGTCAAGCTTATGTCAGTCTTATTAGCTGATTTGACTTCCAAACCAGCTGGTTCTTTCATTTTGTTCTTAATCACCAATGTTTACTCTCAGATCACATGGTAATTCTTCACACATTCTGGGTTACAGAATGGCTCAAAAATGGTTAAAGAAGCCATAGAGTTCAGAGAAATTACCCTCAAGAGGTACAGATCTGATCCAGATAGCAAGGAAAGTCTCTAGGGGACCAGGTGAGATGTCATATGATTTTCAGGAACATGGGTATTCAGGAAAGCTAGAGAAAGCCACTGAAGGGTCAGTTTGAAGTGGGCAGGGGTCCTTGCCTTGGCAGTTCTCCTGCATGAGGTTCATGAGGAGTGAAGGGTAAGCAGTCAATATGCCAGCCACATCACAGTCTTGGAGTGCCTCTTATTGTATAATGCCAGAGGAGAGGGTTCCATTTGCTGTGCTTGGTAAGTTCATATTTAGGCCAGGCCCCATGCCCAACTGTAGACAGCAGACACAAAATTAACTCATTTAGAACCAGTAGGAAAAGACCCTGAGCTCAAGAGGTCTGTATTCTCTACAGGATTAACCGTGATCTTATTATCTTTCACTTTCCTGTTGCTGTAATAAAATACCCTGCACAAGGCGAATTAGAGAAGACAGAGTTTATCTTAGCTTACAATTCCATAGAGTTAGAGTCCATAATGCTTAAGACGGCATGGCAGTGGATAGTAGGCGTGGTAGTTTGGCAGGCGCAGGAAGCTGAGGACTCATGTTGTGCACTGAAAACTCAAAGGTGAAAAATAACCTGGGGGTGGTGGAGGTCTCTTAATATCAAAGCCTGCACCCCATGATATATTTCCTTTAGCTAGGCTGCACCTCCAAATGGAGACGGAGTATTCAAATGTCTGAGACCCTGAGGGACATCACTCATTAAAACCAAAGCATCTGAATCTGAATACATTTAGGGAAAAGTACCCTAGTATTATAGGAGATATTTTCTCTAATTCATACCACCACACCTTCCTGAGCCAACAGAAGATCCTCTCCAGGATGAGATTTATTTGACATTACATATACAGTACAGACACACAAACACATTTACACACACCTCAAAAACACAGACATAGACACAAAAAGACACATACGCTGCACAAACATGCATTTGAACATAGCTCCTCTGTGCAAGACAAACAGACATCCACAGGATTTCTTGACGGATTTGTTTGCATTGTAAATAGCTTTGAGAAGATTATATGGTATGCTTTATAAAGTACTGTCATGAGATTGATTGTTACTTCTCAGTTAACAAGTTCTCAGTTGCTATGTAGGAATGACTCCAATGGTGGGACCACCTACTCACTGGTAGTCTCTAGCTATTCATTCATGTAGAAAGCCACCATAATCCATTAGGCCAATGCAATACAAAATGGGCTTTAACTGTGGAAGACCCCAAGCTCACAAGGAGACTTGCCTGCTTACCTTCATCCACGATTCAAGCCAGGGACACAAATTGTGACTTGGTTTGGTGTCATGGTATTTCAAAGCAGAAGGCTACAAAAATAAAAGGAATTGGCATGATGTCAAAACACAGAGTCCCCAAACCAATAGTCACAGAGGAGATGTGCCAGAGCCTTCCCATCTTAAGACATAGAATGATTAATGGGACAATGACATTCAAATAGCAACAGTGACAGTAAGGTGACTAAAGACACTCAGAGTCCAAGGGGCTCTGTTCACAATTCCTTCAAAGTTTAGCAAAACATGGAATGCAATACAATAAAAAGCTATTTTTCAGTTATTAAAATGACTGTCTCCCTCACAGATCCAAACTGTTAATAAAAAGAGAAGAGATAATTACCCTGCCACTTAAGAGCCCAGAATTCTGTCCCTTAAAATGGGCATGGTTCCTTTAGATTCTCCAGTGATTACTTTCAAAGCTATTGCGGGTTTATGAGGTGCTTTTAGCTTCTAGTGCTGCTTCTAGTGTCAATCTCTATATTACTGAAGGACAATTAGGCAAACCATGTAATTGTATTGTCACTTATTAATTTCAAGCTCCAGTGTCATAAATTATATACTTTAATTAATACTGTGTCAATGGCAGTCTGTAACTTTGAACACATACGGAGGTTAACAAGAATACATAATTAAAAGAAAACAGTGAATAAGGGCACGGCTGAACAGTTTATAAAATTAGGCAAGAAAGCATGTGCTGTGTCAGCATCCAGGCCCCATGATTAAAAGAAAGGATGGAGGAATTAATAAAAACCACAGCAGAGAAAGAGGACATGCAGTCAGGACAGTGGAAAATGAATTTGCAAATCAATGACGGAAAGAACAAATATCACGAAGCTTTTGCCCAACAAAACACTTGGGAAAACCGAATGCAGTGTTAGTGTTAGCAGATCATTTCCGGTCAGGGTTTTGACAGGTCAGAGAGCTCAAGAACTGTCATTTCCCATCTCTTGCCTTGCTAAGGGTGGCCAGAGAAGAGGCCTGTGGTAGCAATGGAGTGAAAGTCACAGTGACATTCTGGCTTCATGCTGACACCCTGTTCGTCATCTGATATCACAGTACAATGTTGAAGGAACGTGGCTGTCTTGGTATTGCAGGACAAGGTGTTTGGATGACTGACATCCAGCGCTGTTGTTCGAGCTTTCCGTTATTTCACATTAAATCAGAACGAGGGCCCAGTTAGGGTTGAATGGGGATCCCCAGGAAGTTGGTGTCAGAAAAATAAACGTGAATATACTCAGTTTATGAGGCACAACATGATCTTTGTTCTGTCTGACATGGCAAGCTGCAGTGCACAAGGTCTAAACAGTTTATCTCAATGAGTTTGCCTCGAACAGTAGGAATCAGACATAGAGTCCTAAAACCGATGCAGGAGGATTGAGAACTTGAGATGAGGCTGGGATTCTGAGTTAGACCCTGGCTCACAACCAACCCCACCCCGCAAAAAAAAAAAACCACAATCAAAACAAACAGAGAAAGCAAACACAATCACAACTGGACTGCATAAGTGGCATGCAATGACAACTAGCAAGGAGAGAAGACAGAGGCTCTAACCTGCACTAGACTGCCATCCTGCCTCGGGTACCGAGGCCTTGGGAAACCCCTGGCAACAGTGACAGTGGAGAACATCAGGGGTGGAACACACAGGAATGTGGGCTGGACACCCCACCTGTGGTCATCGTAGACTCTACTTTCTCCTCACCAGAAGTGCTGGCGATAGACTTTCTCCTTGCTCGCTATGGAACGTGTTCATCCCATGAGTTACTGCCCACCAGGTTTGTCCCCACTGTGATGAACTGTCTCTGCCCTAAGGTAGAATCCAAAGCTGGAATCAAGAATCCTGTATATATGAAATAGTCTCCCTGACTGTGAATTAAGTGTAGCAAACTCATTCTTGTTACCTTGCTCCTAAGACTGCTGTGGCGAATTTAACTTTCTACTCAGGTTTCTCAGCAAAAGAATCAGAATGTGCCATTTTCTACACCAATGACCTTAGAATTCATTTCAGCTTCTGAGTTCCCCGATTCTCTGCACTCCATGGGACACTTTCAAAGCCCTGGAAGGACAGCTCAAGAGCTAAAAGGGCTAAAAAGAACTGAGTATGCCGTGCACCGTCAGGCACCTAGAACATGTGCGACTGCGGTGTGAGCATTTAACTGGTGTGTGGACGCTGCCTCCTCAACCTTTTGTAAAAAAAATATAACACAACGGATTTGGACCAATGAGACCAGATTTGCACTGATGTCACAGTTGTCAGATCAGTACATTCCTGCAAGTCCCCTGAAAGTTTCTGATTCATAATGTGATTGAACCTAACTCTATGGTCAACCAAGTTGAGATAACCAATCTATATGACCAAGTAGAACAGCAGAAAGCCAGGGACTCTACCTGCCATCATCCTGGACTTAGATAACAGCAACAGGATGAATGGGGAAGCTGGTAGACAGACTTGCTCTGAAGTCCCTTGTTATTAATAGCCACCATTTGCTGCATAATTTCCAAGTGCAGTGATGTAAATTAGAGACACGCATCATCTCACCTAGTTTTCACAGTGATATGAGGGCAGCACTAATATTCTCCTGCTCACATGGGTGAGGAGCCTGCAGTTCCTGCTGGCTAAATGTCTTACTCAGTATCACAAAGGCAAGTTAGAAGAGAATCAGGCTGTCAATGTCCAAAGCCAAGTCCAAAGTCAGATGTCCCAATCTTTAAACCACAGAGTTATTGCTAAGTTTATATATCAATCTAACTGTTGGAATGTGCCCCACCCAAACAAACAATATAGTGAGAGGTTAAAAGGTGTCCATTGAAAAGGTCTCTGCTGCCTCTTGATCTGAGTTTCCAAAGGTTGGAAAATAAGTAGGTACAATCTATTCCATAAAACACCATGTATGAAGCACTGACAGCTCCTGTTACATGAAAACAGATGATTGCATGTATGTACATTGTTTTGTGCATGTGTTTTCATGGGTTAAAAACAAAAGACAGGCAAGCATATTGAGATGTCTCTTTTGTCTCTTGTCAATTCTAGCTGGATTTTCTTTCCTTAGTTTTCCTTTCCTAAATGTTTCTGTGTCCTTCCTACATCCTAACACTGGACAGATGCCATGAGACAATCTTTCTGTGGGAATGGCCCAGGGAAAAGTGAGGCACAGAGACAAAGCTCCAGAGGGTGAGGAACAGCTGCTTGAGCTGAGCAGGGGCTGCTGCAGTCATGGAGCAAAATACCCCAGCCTCTTGAGGTGTGGCCATACCTAAAACCTGAGCTCACTAGGTAAACAGGGAAGAAGAGGGAGCATAGAACATTCTTGGCATAAAATGCATGAGACACAAGGATACCACGATGGGAAAAAGGTCAGTGTCTAGTTGTCTAGAATAAAGTGGTCCACTTCTTTTACCTATTTATCTAATCACGTTGATCCATTTATTACCCCCTCTCTCCAGATTTACTATCCATTTCTTCAAATTAGTTTTGTAGAAATAAGTTGGGTAATTTGTCAGCCTCTTTCCCTTTGTTTAAGAAGGAAAGTTTCTTCTGTATAACTTATAAAGCAAAATCACATAATTTTAGAGTGACAAAAGAAACTCCTAGACCCCATCAGGAAACATGCAGGAACATGGACCAATACCCAATACCTCTGTCCATGCTGTGCTCATCTGAACCTCCTTGTACACCTCAATCGTATCTATGTGTGTGTTCTCCCTCTACCTTTTGGTCTATATCCATCTCAGTGTTAATTCCCATATCTGTGTCTCTCTGAACCTATAGGTATGTCCACATCTGCATCTCTGTATGTCTCCTATCTCTACCTATCTAATAATGTACCAACCAGGCCACATACCTGATAAGGTTAGAAGATAGAGAAAAAAGAAGATGTAGTCATTTCGTACTCTGCCCAAGTCTGGATTGACCACCACCATGGTGGAAACTTGATTGATTTGAGTAACACTCAGTATCAACTTTATCAGTGTGTTTCATTTCCATGGCAGTTGGGTTCTGACAGATGTTTGATTGAGTCAGTCAAAAGTCTCTGACTGACTTCTGCTTCCTATTATCAATCTCATAGTGAAAATTATGAAAAATATTAGAAATGAAATCATTATAAATGAAAACACAAATACTTGTTATATGACATGCCTCTTTGATAATGAATCTATTCTGGATCTGTGGACACCACCAGCTATAGGTGGCAGTGGAAAGCAAGGATTTCATTGCTCAGAGGAGCACAGTGCCTATACTCGTAGGCAACCACCCCTACACACACACACACACAGAGAGAGAGAGAGAGAGAGAGAGAGAGAGAGAGAGAGAGAGAGAGAGATTTTGAGGAATACACACAGACATGTGTTCTAAAGCAGTGTTAGAACAAATGGGAAGGAAATTACAAGACTCAGAATGGAGCCTCCCTTGAGGTGGACAGGGCTAAGGCCCAAGGTCATGATGGACAAAGTGTCCAAAAGCTACAGATGTGGCTGTCATTCACACGTCCATATTCATGTTAGTGTCACTCCCTCTATTAATTTACATTGTGGTTCTATAGTTTTATGCATACATGTTCATATATCCAGTGCTGATATAGAAACATCTGTGGCTTTCTTAATATTCAATATCATTGATGCCTGGCACATATATGGAGATCATTGGACATCCTCAAATGTGGTCCCCAGGTTCCTTTAACCTTTTGTTTGAAACAGAGTTGGCCTGAAACTTCATGGCCCACTTAGCTGCCCTGTAAATTTTCAGTGGTTTTGCCTCTCTCTGCTTTTCATTTTGCTATCTCTGTGATCACAATTGCCCATCGCTGAGTGCATTTTTAATGGGATACTGGGGATTCAAACTTGAGTACTCATGATTTGTTTTCAAGAAAATAACTGCCATGACCTCAGCCCAAAATATGATCATGTTAATGATATCTCCCCTCACTGTTCTATCTGTTAAGAAGCAAAAACTAACAATGGACCCATTTCAGGTCATCTATCATCGAGCAAATCTCCCTTGCTTTTCTGAAATAAACTGCCATGGCTGCCACCTGCTGCTACAGTGGTGAAGGAACCAGAAGTTGATGTCCCCTTTAACAGCCACTTCAGAAGACTAGTCTCAGCTACGGAGAACTTACTCAGCTGTGGTTCTGGAGAGTCAGCCCATCCATGGCTCAGTAGAAGCTGTGCCTGTTGATGGCAACAGTGGCACTCTTAGGCTGCTGGACATGTTTCCAAATGGAGTGAAGACACAAGACTCCTTCAAACCCACGCACAGTGCCTTCAGAGAAGCCTGCTCTCAGTCATCAGCATCAGCGTCATATTTGTGATGCGGCCACAAAGAAACTTTTATCGCCCTTTCCTCTCCCCATGAACCATTAAAAGAAGCCACTCATGTGTAA
>NW_024429198.1:36407361-36479861 GCF_017639785.1 Mesocricetus auratus
CCCTGGAGCTCATTGGCCAGCCAGCCTAGCCCAGTTGATGAATTCCGGGTTCGGTAAGATACCCTGTCTCCAGAAAACTAAAGAATGGGGGAAATCAGTTGACACTGACCTCAGTTGACACTGAACTCTGGCCTCCACAACAGTGAGCACACACATGCACATTAACTGACCAGTGTACAAACAAACACATATGCATACAAAAAGGATTCAGTACATCACATGAAACTACCCTGATTATCAAAGATTTGAAAGTCCCCTTTAGTTCTCTTGTGATAGATCATAAGTTTCACACTACATATTCTGGTATATTATAAAGAGAAAAGGAAATGCTTGACCTCCAGTCAATGAAAAAAACCAAACCACTCTTTTAAAAATGAGTTAAAATGTATCAAAAAGAAATTTTACTGATGGGAGAAGGGTGTTTTTACCTCAGGACTGAGTGGCACTTCGTGACATTCCCCCTGGAACAGCCAGCTGATAGGAGTCACTAGAATTTGATTGATGGTTCTATTTATGCAGAACAGAGTTTCCTTGCTGTTTATCTGTTCAGAAACTGGTGTTCCCAACACACCTGTCCCCAGTCCCTTGACTACTGGACTTTTTTGGCCAAACAAATTTTCAAAGAAAACTATCCCTGGAATGGTGGTTTTGTTTACCACGCTTCATACTTTAATATCTTCTAAATCCATCTTCAAGCCCTGTATCCTCTTAGCCTGAAAGCTCCCATCTTTTATAAGCTTCTTTTCAACATGAAGGATGCCATGTACCAAATACTTAGACAAAATGTGGTCATGTACATGAACCTGCTGCTTCCATTCTTTATTCCAAATAACAGACCTGAGACCCGTCCTCCTCAGCTGCAGCCAGTCATGCTGGAACCAACCACTGACATGGGTGAGCCGATGTCTGGTAAGTTGTTCTCAGGAACATCTCCTGCTCTAATGGTAACGCATCAATCTGTATGTACTCAAGAACCTCCTGACTGTAAGTGATGAACCTCCCACGTCACCCTCACTTTGTGGTGGGTTTCTGCACCCTTTCATCAAACACCTGACTCACACAAGGTAGGCTTCTCAGCAGTGCCCATGACCTTCAACTCAGGAAGTAATTCAGAGATGGGAGACAATGACTAAAAGTCCTTTCAGGAAGACCCTTGTCTGCTGATGATCATAAAAGAACTTTGCTTGATAGAGTCATCCCTAGGTGCTCTGTCTCTCTTTACTACTAGATTCTGAGATTTTTTTTGTTTTGCTATATTAAAGGTTAATTACTAGAGCCGGGAAGTGGTGGTGCATGCCTTTAATCCCAGCACTCAGAAGATAGAGGCAGATGGATCTCTGTGAGTTTGAGACCAGTCTGGAGCTAGTTCCAGGACAGCCTCCAAAGCCACAGAGAAACCCTATCTCGAAAAAACCAAAAATAAATAAATAAATAGATAAATAAAAGGTTAATTACTCATGTAAATAATAGGATTATAAACTTTGCTTCCTGTGAGCAGGTTGGGTTATTTGGTAGTAGTTCAAAAAATGCACCCGTGACTGACTACTGACTTGGAATTGTTCAGGATGAATTGTTTGTGTTTGGGTATGAGGGACTAATGCCAGGGCCTGCCATTTGCTTGTCAAGTGCTCTTTCAATGAACTGAACTCCAAACTCACTTTTTATTTAGTTCATTTTTAGATAGGATTTTACTGAGTTGCCCAGTCTAGCCTTGAAATCACACTATAGCTCACAAAGTCTGAGTATTCTGATCCTTCCTCAGTTTCCCAAGCATCTGGGATCACCAGCCTGCACCACCAAGCCCAGCCTAAGCAAGTTTTTTGCTTTACTTTGTTTTTTTAAAATTATTGTTATTGTTGTTTTGAGACAGGGTATCCTCTAGTCCAGGCTGGCCCCAACCTCACTGTGTAACTAAGGATGACTTTAAACTTCTGATCCTCCTGTCATCACTTTCTGAATGCCACCACATTCAGGGTCTGCAGTGCTGGTGATGGACCCCAGGACTTGGGGAGACTAGGTAAGTGCTCTGCCAATAAATGAGATTGATAAAACAGACTGAGATAACCCTCAGGCCACTCAGGTAAGCCAGGCATCTTAGGGATACCTTTTCTCCTCATTGGAGTGTCTGTAAAGCATGTATCCCAACTGCCTGAATTTAAATGAAATCATAGTCCATGTTAAAGTGCCCCCAAAGTCATGCATGTTCCAAAACAACATTTCCTTTAAATAGCTTCAATAGGTAACATGTGCTGCAAGTACTATAAATGAAAATACTATTATATTAGACAATCAATGAAAATGCCCCAAATCTAACAATGTATCCTCCCCTGTAGAGAAAGCAAAGCAGAGCGGGCTCAGGCTATCTTCAGGGGCTTGTCTCTGTGAGCTTGCCTCTGAGTGGTTAGGCCACATGTGTCCCTACACCACAAAACTCCAATTCCAAGGTTTGGTTTTAAGGAAGTGATCAAAACTATTTACAAAATATTGAGAGGAATAGTGAAAATCTATAAATGAGCCTAAGGGTTACCTTTTAAATCTTGATTGTGTTAAAGTCCTTCCCAACAAAATTTCAAATTATCAGTATTTAAGAGAATCAAGAAGATTTATACAAACAATCAACTGTTGGGTAAGAAAAGGAGGTAATCATGTTCAGTGTGATCCCTCTTTTGTTACGACACAGGGGTGGGGGGGGTGTTAGCACTAAAATGTTATCAGAGATTGTCTCTAAATTGTAAACAGTGATTTATACTTCCTTATTTTTGTTGTTCAGATTTTCTGGGATGAGTGTCTTCCATCGCTGTCATCAGAGGTAAGTAAGTGCTCAAGTTCTCTTTAAAAAAAACAAAAAGCAAACAAACAAAAACCTCTCACTCTTTCATGTCTCGTAAATGTATAGTTCAATGATTAGATTTCAATACAATCTGCCATCTTCTGTGAAGTTATAATAAATAACAGAAACATTATGCCTCAGAAAAACACTAAAAAATATGCCTCAAACATTATTTGAGTGTACTGATTTCTAAGAATTTGGAATGTGATTTGATATCAACAGCTTTTTTTTTTAATTGAGACAGACGTCCAGCATGTAGCCCTGGTTAGCCTGGAATTTGCTATGTAGACCAGGCTGGATCCTGACTTGGAGATCTACCTTCTCTGCCTCCTGAGTGCATGATTCAAGGTGTGTGCGTGATGCCCAGCTAAACAGCTTTTTAAAGATTATCAATCACCAAAATGGAAAGCCATAATCTGTGTGTGTGTGTGCCGTGTTCATGTGTATATGAACATGTGTGAACATCCATGAGGCCAGAGGCTAATCCCATCCATCTCCTTTAGATGTTGGCCTAGAGCCAACTGATTAGTTGAGGTTGGCTGGACAGTGAACTTCTGGGACCCTCCTGTGTCTGCCGCCCCAGTGCTGGGCTTATGAGTGCATTGCTACCACATCTGACCTTTGTACATGGGTTCTGGAGATGAGCAACTCTGGCCCTTTACCCATCTATCTCTCCAGCCATAAGAGACATACATCTTAAAGGGTTTAAACATTACCTTTTCTGTACACTGCCCCTAAATGCTAGTTTCTCTTACATAAACGATTGTAGTGTCATTTCACAGACTCTATCCCACTGCAAATACTGACTAAACAACAGTGACCCACATTCAGAGAAGCAGTTCACGCTTTCAAAATCATGCATATGAAGGGCAAAAAGTGTTTAATTAGTTATTAAACCTAGTGGTCATACTGCAGATAAGATGCCAACCATGGTTATTTTTGTACACGCACAACTGCTAGCTTGACCCAACAAGAATGCCTTCTTCCCTAACTCCTTCCACATCCTAAGGGTACAGGTAACCTGCCCCCCAACCACTTTACTCAGGACTAAGGGACAAGGAGAGAGAAACAGGGAGGATCTCAGGGTTTACAGAAACCTGTATTCTAGGACTGACAAAAGATGGTGATGTATGCCCCAGCCAGTGAAGGGATAGTGATGTTTGATTTAACCCTCAGGTTAGTTTATTGGTGTCCATGTGTATGTTCATGTGTGTGCCTGCATGTATGCACATGCATGTGAGGTCAGAGGACAACCTTATCTCCTATTCTTCCTGTACCATCCACTTGTTTTTTCAGACAGGGTCTCTCACTGGGCTGGAACTCAGCAAGCAGGCTCTGAGGGTTGGCTCGTGCGCCGAGGACCTGCCTTTGGCCCTCCTCTCCTGCTCTGGGATTGCAGGTGTGTTCCTGCGGCTGACTTTGCTCACCTGGCTCTAGGAATCCAACTCTGGTGTGCTCTGCTCCCATAGCAAACGCCCTGCCAGCTGTGCTCTCTCTCCAGCCCTCCATCTCCATTTCATTTTGACTCATTCTACAGATCCAGCAGAAGATGAAGTCACCGAAGCTTGTGAGCTGCTGCAGTGACAGTTGGAGGTGGCTGGAAGGATGTCAGACTATCTGCTCACTATGGCTGCTCTGGTAACTGCCTACCAACCCAGGCCAAACTTCAGCTCTCCATTTTCTAGGGTGATGCTCCATCTCATCACGCCATTGAAAAACAACAAACAAACAAACAAAACTTCCTGGGACCCAATCAGAGTGTTTCACCTGGGGTATGTAATCTGGGCACCACAGTAAGTACTTAGGGGATCAAAGTCCAACTTCTGTCCATGACAAGCTGTATGACAAGGCTAAACAAATAAATACCTGCCCATTGCTGTGCCTGGGCTCCAGGTCTGCAAACTGGGCTGACAGGGACCTGGTGCAAAGCTGTGAGGAAGGAATGGGTTCACATGCGCACACGGACAGAGTAGGACTTGGCCCTTAAAAGCTCTCGGCGATGTGCACTGGTGTCACGGTCTTTGTGGTGTTGAGACTCCCCCCACCCACCAGCTGGGGAACTGGAATGATGACAATATGCCAAGGAGCTGAGGAATGACAAAGAAAGACACATTAAGAAATCTGGGATTCTGTATCTGTCCCCTGGTGATCAGAGCTCAAGCTGCAAGTGACCTTGAGGACGCAGGATGGTCCCCTCATCCCCAGAACTCTCACCTCCCATTACAATGCCTCTTTGTAGCTCTTACTGTGAGGGTGAAATGTCTGCGGGTCTGCCTGTCATTCAAAGGTGGTCATGCAAGGGCCCCATGTCCATGCCACAGGCCGGATTGTCATTCCACTCTGTCGCCCCTTCACTCCCACGTATATAATCACCCAGCAATGGAACTGGTGTGTCAGATGGCTGAAGCTCCTAAAGGACACAGCTTTTTAGCAGTGAAAAAAGTTGGAAAAACTCAGCTAGCATCCCTGTGCAAACATGACTGGCCAGGCCCGCCCAGTACCACCTCCTCCAGCCACTAGCAGAAACAGGATAGAACCTCACCTCTTGGAGCAAGCCAGGGAGTCATCAAAGTGTCATGACTGCTTCAGCACTTCTGAACACAGTGTGAGTTCTTACCTCCCTTGGGATATAATTCTATGAAAATGTAAGCAAACGGTTAAAAAAAAAAAAAACAAAAAACTACTCATGTGACTAAGTGTTTTGAGGGAAGAGACCAGAGGTCTCAGTGTCCTTGGTTGCTCAAAATGGACCAGAGCAACAACTTGAGGAATCTAGGAGTAAAAGTCGTGACATCCCAGGACTGGTGCTGGGCCTTCCGGGTGGAGCCCTCATGTGCCTTACAAATGGCAAAAGCAAGACTCTGCTACATGACTGAATGGAAAAACAGTCAGGGGATAGCAATCACAATGCATATTTTATAAAGCACCCAAACCAGGTTTTTCTCTTTGCAACAAAACTAATTCTGAGATCTGCAGGGCCTGAGCTGTAATGAGGCCTTACCTGCTGCCTGGCCACACAAGAATCACCCTAGTCCAGGCAGGGACCAAGTGGCCATCATTGAATAACTGAATGCTGGGAATCCCTGACACCCAGTGGAGGTACAAGTGTTAACTATCACTTTTAGAAATTCGGTACTTCTCATCTGAATGAAGTGTGTCAGCACTTCGTGGGATGATGAATCTGAGTAAATTTTTTTGTTGGTTGATTGCATAAGCAATACCTCTTGTGGTTGAAACAATATCTCAGAGGGAAAATAATGACGACATGACAATCTATGTAAATCAAGAACTGCGTGTGGGTTTATTTTACATTTGAGAAAACAGTGGATTTAATTGTGTGAACCAAAATGTACTGTACAATATTAATGACGGGACATCAAAATGTATAATTAATAGTGCATTGCTTGCTCTGTTTTTATTTATTTATTTTTGTCTGATAGTTCCTCTGAGAACATGCATCCAAGAAGATGCAGGTGCCAGTAAAATTTCTCTATTTAAATCAAGCTGCAGGAACTAAATTTTATCCAAAAATTGTGGTTTTACATTATATACACAGAAATTTAATATAAAATGACAATATAAAAAGTTAAAAGAGAAAGCATACAGCCAGAAGGTACAAAGAAAGTTGAATAGATTAAAATG
Organism: Mesocricetus auratus; assembly: GCF_017639785.1. NCBI lineage: Eukaryota > Metazoa > Chordata > Mammalia > Rodentia > Cricetidae > Mesocricetus > Mesocricetus auratus. The sequence continues at coordinate 36,413,834 of NW_024429198.1, forward strand.
ATATGATATGTAACATACAGGCGTGTGTAAGCTGACGCTGGCAATTTACAAGGATCCAACATTTGCCCCATTTTTTTTGGTTTTTTTTTTCTGTGTTTTTTTTTTCATTTACCAATGCATCACGCTATAGAAAGGTCAGCTGATACCAAAGCTTACATTTGTAAATAACTATAAACCGCAGTATTTTACAGGAAAAAAAAGAAGAAATATCATTTTTTACACATTTTTTAAATAATAAGCTTGCATACTTTTTTTGCCAAAAGTGGCATTTTTCAGCATCCAGAGGGTTTGGGCATAGTGGCAACTGGGATATGTGTTGGTTTTGTTTTGAACATATAAAGTTGTGGCTTCCTAACCCCGTGAGTCCTAGACAGCTCTCTGTCTCCAACCGCTGCATGCATGTCTTTTCACAAGCCAGTCCTGCATATAAAAGCTCATTTTTTAATTATTAAATAAGTTTTGTGTCTGACACAGCTTTTGATCCAAATGAGATGCCTTAAAGCGCCTTTTCCCCCCTTTCCTCTATCTTTTTTTAATTTTTTTTTAATTTTTGAGTGAAAGGCACAGAGATACAAGTCCTCAAAGGGTTAAACTTGACACTACCAGGTCCTGTGACCTTTATTGTCATGGCAACTTCGTAATTTTAGGATGTCTCTTTATCGCCGCTGTTTGCATCTTTCCTTACCGCTAAACAATGTCTCCGAGCGTGCCCCACTATTTCCTACAAAAGATAGCTTAACATCAAGAACGGATGCTGACTGAAAATAAAGGTCAGACTTTGACTCACAGAAAGAAAGAAAAATAACATGCACAGGTCAGACAAAGAGCATATAAATATAACTACAAAATATGTGTAAGAAAAACCAAGTCCAGATACGCAGTTCAGCAACAAAGGAGAGACTGATTTCAGCGGCTCAGGCCAGGCCTAGTACAGCACGGTGAGGATGGTAGCGAATGATCCGCAGTCATTTGCACCCCTGGGCACTATTGCTTCTCCAGCTCGGTCACATAGATCAGGTGGTCCTCGGGCGACTTGCCGTGTGTCTTGCTAAGGTGCAGTTTCACTGCATGCTTGCTCGCAAAAGTTCGGTTGCAGAGCTTGCATTGGAATGTGGAGCCCAGGTCTTCCTCAGTTGACCCCAGCGGGCCCAGAGTCTTGTTGGCGAGGACTTTGGAGACGGTCTGCTGCTCTTGGATCTGACTGAGCGGCAGCTTGGAGAGGTCCTTCAAGCTGAAGCCCAGGTGCGTCTCCAGGTGGCTGATGTACGTGGAGGCAGTTCTGAACTGAGAGGCACAATCGCTACAAAAGAAAACAGGATGCCCTGTGTCGAGGTTCTTAAGGAACTTTGTTCCCCCTGTCCTACGCAACTGGTACTTGACATTGGCCAGCCAGTGACTGATGGTGGTCATGGAGAGGCCTGTGAACTTGGAGATGTGCACCCGCTCCTGAGGACCCAGGTCCGACATGATGTATTTGCCTTCTGCTGTCTCTCGAAGGCTGGAGGCAAACTGGGCCTGGAGGATGAGCAGGTGTTGTGGGTTCCAGTTGGACTGGCGCCCCTTTCTCTTGTGGACAGGTGACAGTTCGTCCAGGGCTTCCTCAAAGCTGCTGCCATCTGCATCCGACTTCTCCGACACTGTGGAGGGTGTGGAGGACTTGGGAGTCAGCCGGCCTGTGAGGTTCTTCACCATGTCTGAGATATCCATGAGGGCACTCTCCCGCAGAGGCGAGGACACAGCGTCGGCCACACCTGAGACCAGGGGTTTGTTCTTGGACTTGGTCAGGTCAATGGGCTGGTCGCTGTTCTCATAGTAGTAGCGGTCGATGGCATCGGCCTGCTTGGCAGGGGTGGTGGGGTACACGGGCTTGTCCAGCATGCTGTTGCTGATTTTATAGAGCATCGCCAGGGGGTCCAGAGAGGGGCTCACAGGCTTGGATACCTTCCCTAGGTGGGTGTTCATGATGGACTGCAGAGCGCTTAGGGGGTTGATGAAGGAAGGTTCCGGTGAGTGGTCTGTGATGATACCCAGATTACTGCAGCCATTGGTGACCTTGGCCTTGAGAGGCTCTGTACCATTTGGGGTGTGAGCATCCAATGGACCCTCCGTTTTGGCCTTCCCAGTTTCCACATCTGAGCCCTTCTTCTGGGGCTTACTCCCAGTCTCCTCTGACTTGGGAAGATCTTTATTCTCCTTTGCCACGGGGGAGGCGGCCTTGACGGGGGAAGCCTTCTCCTTCTCGATGGGCCTCTCCTCCTTCTTCACACTGACCTTGCCCGTGACCTTCTCCACTAACTCCTCCATGGCAGACACGTTGCTCTTATGGGGTGGGGGCGTCAGGCTCCCTGGGGAGTGTAGGAGGGCATTGTGCTCTGTGGAGGACAGTGACTTCACACTGCTAGCATAGGACGGCTGTATCTGCACGCTCTGCACAGTCGACGGCAGAGGCTTCACTGTGCCCGGCAGCTGGTAGGCTGCGTGGATGCTGGGGTACCCGCCCCACGAGGGCGCGCCGTTCTGGGCTTTACTGATGGCTGTGGACACAGTGTTCTCAAGTGACTTTAGGATATCTACACCCCCCTTGGGGCTATCGTCCAGGTCTTCCTCCCGCAGGTACTGATAGAGGGTAGTGGGTTCAAACTTCTCAGTGGCATCTTCGGTCTCCTCCTTGATTTTCCTCTCTGTATCCCCAGCTGCCAGGGGAGCTTTCTCCTTCTCCTTCTCCGGCTCTTTCTTTTCTTCTGAGGCTACAGAGCCTGCAGGGGAGTCCGGCTGTTTCTTGATGCTCGAGGCAGGCAGCCGGGTGTGAGTCGTCGGGGGCAGGGGGATGGACTGGATCTTCTCTTCTACTACGGGGTCCAGCACCAGCTGTTTTCCTTTCTTGGAGGCAGAGGTTGTCACCTTTAAGAAGTGGCCCGTGACCATCATGTGGGCCGTGAGCTGCTGCAAGGTGTCATGGGAACTGCCACACTCCATGCACTTGAGTATCTGGGCTTTGCGGGCCTCAAACTGCCACGTGTAACTAGCACCATTCTGGTAGCCATAACGGTTATTGGGTGTGACGTACGGGTTGGCCGCTTTCTGGTCCTTGGAGGACTCGCTCAGTGCAACCTCAGCGGCCATGCCTGTGGGCTCCGGGGAGCAAGGGGACGCCAGGTCCTGGAGTGCTCGCTTCTTGGTGGACGGGACCAGCTTGGTGATGGCTGGCACGGGCTCTTTCAGAGGCACTTTCTGGTAATGTTTTGTTTTGATCATGTGGACGCTGAGGTCTTGCAAGGACTCGAAGGAGTGTCCGCAGTACATGCACTTCAGCACCTTCTGCGCGTCCTCCTTCCCCTCCATCTCCATCAGGGAACGCTTCCTGGGCTTGGACCACCGCTTGGTCTTCTCAGAGTCCTTGTCCCTGTTGTCATCTCGGTAGTGGCCCGTCTCGTTCATGTGCACCGTCAGTTCCACCAGGGTGTCGTAGGCCGCGCTGCAGTCTTTGCACCTGAACTTGCTGGCCCCCGTGAACACGGAACCATAAAGCTTGTTATTCTGCCGGTAGAGCTGCACAGTGCTAAACAGGCTGGGCTCGGGCAGCAGCCCGTACGATGAGGTCTGCTGCAGCGTCTTGGCCAGGGCGGCTTGGTGCCAGTCATATCCGGAGCTGCTGTTGTTACTGGTGGAGCTGTTGTGGCTGGTGCTGGTGCTGCAGCTGGTAACGGCCGTGGTGGCTGTGGTACAGGCGGTGCTGGCAGTACTGGTGGGGGGTGTGGGGGTAGGGGTGGAGCTCTCCTTCTGGCTGGCATCGTTGTTGCTGGTGGTCGAACCGGACTTCTTTAAATCCAAAGCTAGGCTAGACCAGCAGGACTCCGAGAATAAGTTTGCGTACACGGCTTTGATTTGTGCCAAGCTGTCCTGGGGGTAGGAGACACTCTCTGGACACTGTGGCTCCTCCTTCTCGTCTCTGGAGGAGGAGCTTTTGAAATGGGCCAGCTGGTCACTGCTCTCGCTGAAGGGCGAGCCATAGCCAGCATCGTGATTGGTGGCAGTGCTGACTGGGGAATTCTGATAGCTCTGGGGCTCTTTGATCTCTGTCTCTTCGTTGCACACGAATTCGCTCTCCTGAATGTCCAGAGACAGCCCACCATCCTCCACGTGTTCCTCATCTATTTCGGCTGCCTTCAGTTCTTCCTCGGGAACATAAGCTAGGAGAGAAAAATGAATCGCAGTTAGGAGGAGTAAATCATCTTCAAGGACGCAGCCTCCCCGGCAGTTAGGTGATCTTTAAAAAGATGTTTTTCAGCCAGGCTCCCAGACTACAAGGCCACCTCACCGTCAACTCCATGTGCCTGCCCACTGGACCACAGCAGGCCAGGAGTAAGGCTCCACTGAGACCATCCCCCACAGCGCAGCTCTTCTCAGCGCAGAAGACTAAACCACTATACTGCTCTCTCCAACTTCCTTTCTTCCTTCTCCTTCCTTCCTGCCCTCCCTTCCTCTCTCAAATAGCCCAGGATAGCTTTGAACTCAACCTTTTGCTTCTGCCTCCCAGATGCTAGCATTACAGGCATGCATCACCAAACTAGCACCCCCTTTCTTAAAGACAGTTCCCACCAATGCCCTGGGGGGACTCCTCCCACACACTCGCCTCATTTGACTCGCAAGCCCCCTGTGATTTCTATACAGCAAGTTTGTTGAAGTCGGGAGAGGCTCAGCTCTCTTTTTTAGAACGATATATCTCTCAGACAATATTCTATGGTTTCCACAAATAAATACTCCTTCCTGGCAAGCAGTGGAAATAATAAGGTTTTTCACTAAAAACAAATGCTTATCACATCGTAAGTCTGCTGCTAGGACAAAAAAAAATAGTGCTACCTACGAAAGACTGCCAGACAGTGACCAAGGCCACTGCCAAATACCAATACCCAAAGCATCACACACACACACACACGCACGCACGCACGCACGCACGCACGCACGCGCACACACACACACACACACACACACACACACACACACCAAAGCTAACGGAAGAAGTAAGGCAAACATTCATCATATGGACGGATGTGGTCATCCACATCATGGAGTGTCATCTAGTCCTAGAAAGGGAGACACTGGCCCCTGACCCTGCCAAGACATGGGTGAGCATTGTGAACACCGCATGAAGGAAAATTGGTGACTTACAAAGGACAAAGACTGTCTTGTGCCCTCATGCAAGGCCTGTCCAGCACTCAGGTTTATAGACACAGAAAGACAGAGCCAGAGCTGGGGTGAGATCAGTGGAGAAATGATGTCTCATGGCTACAGTTTCTTTTCGGCAAGATGGAAAAGGTCTAGTTAGGAGATGGGGGTCACAGCCCAGCAGCAAGAGTGTTCTGGATTCTACTGAACTTGAAAAAATGATTACAATGGTCACTTTCATGTTACAAATACTTTATCTTAATAATTTTTAATTATGAACGGCAGCAGTATAGGCCCCAATAGCTACCATGGGCCTACAGCTGCCTGCAGGACTTCAGGCTGAAGGATACAAGGTGCCATGCAAAACCTTGATTCTTAAGATCATTTTAAAAGCTTTGATGTGTAACATATCCTGCTACTGATATATTTTTACCACCTCTTAAACTTGAGCAGTGTGTTTCTCTCTCTCTCTCCCTTTCCCTCTCCCCCCTCCTCTGCCCTTCCTTTCTCTGACAGGAAAACTAGGTGACCTAGTGTTTCATGAATAAGTAGGAGATGTGAGGTTGAGGTATTCTCCAGCAAGCCCCTATTAAAATGCACTGACGAGACCTGAGAGGGGCGTCTTATTAAACATGATCATTCATTATCACATTATCAGAGCCATATCCTAAGGGAACGTGGCAAAGAGCACAAGCATTTTCAGAGAGGAGTGATAGGAGGGACAAAGACTATCTCTGCACCCCAAGGGAGGAGGCCAGGGGTGGGCGAAGCACCGGGAACCTTCCACACATGCAAATGAAGGCTCCAGGCTCCAGAGGAGTAGTCACTCACAGTGCACGAATGACTGGCCCTATATACACAAACACACATGACAATGCATGCACAATCACATGGTATGTGTGAGCTCATTCATGACAGCACATATACTTTACATTTTATATATATATATATACACATTTATATATGAGCATGCAAATGACAGTACATGCAAACGCATGCATTACAAAAACATGCATGGTCATCCTATGCCTGCAACCACGCACATGCACAGTCATCCATATGTGCAAGAATAAATACAATAGGACAGCACTATCATTACTGTACATATAAGAACACATGGCAGCGCATGCATGATGACTCCCGCAATACTTGACAGCATATTCACAGTCACCCATATTTACAAGTACACATACATTATACTGTATGTGTGATCCCATGTGTGACCATCCCACATGTATGAACATGCATATGGAAGTACATGCATGTGTGAGCACATGTGGCAGCGCATGGATGATCATCCCATACACAGAAACACACACATGTACACCCAGTGAGAGACCTCTGAATCTGCCACACGGAGACCCTGAGGCCCTGCAGAACACCCATGCACACCACCTTTCGACATCCAGCCTCAGCCCACCTCTGTGGGAAATCCCAGAGCAGTCACAACATACATGTCCTGGTCCCTTCACAGCAGGGCGCAGTGGCAGTCCATTAATGAACCAGGAGTTACAGTTCTGCTAATGCTACAGCACTATATGAGTAAGGATCCACAGTGTGAGGCCTCGGGCTTTGTCTGTGGGCATCAAGCGCTGGGGCGTTCTATAGCCCTGATAGAAAATGGAAGGCTTGCAACATTCTGAGTCAACTTCCAGATCCACACACTTCATTTCCGCTTTATCACAAGAGCTAAATGATTAAGATATCCAGTTCTGGGGAACCACGTGGTCAACCACTGATAAGGCCTACTTCCCTCATAGGAAGCTGGGCCCGGCTGTCCTGGCTGGGGAACAGGTAAAGTTCCACAGTGGTTGGAGTCTAGATCACGGGTATCGGGTTATATTGGTAGCCTCTTTCTACGCCATCCTACATGTTTGCTTCCCCCTTGTCCCAGCAGAAGTGTAGTCACGGAGACCACACCTTTTTCTACCCTTCTTCCTCCTAGTTTGTGTGCTGAGGCTCCTAGACTGAGCTGACATGTAAATCACAAGCAAATCCTACAATGCCAGCTCAAGGGACAGTGACCTAGGGCCATGGAACGGAACCACAAAGAGCAGGGCTCCCCACCCTAGGGGCCATTCTACAACCACCGCTCCTCCCCCTGATGCCCACCGCCACTGCCCGTTCTCTGGAAGGTGGATGTAGATGAGAAACGCCACACCTGATCCTCGGAGCTTATGTCCCGGGGAACATGAAGCAGGGTGAGTATTTCAGGGTAGGGAAAGGGGCGGGACCACCATGAAAGCTGGGCCCTTGATGGCTGGGTTTCTCCCTGTCGCCCATCTACCCGTCTGGAAGTGGCTCCTGGGAGTGGCAAAGGTCCACAGACCTCCGTGCTGGCACCCCCGTGTACCCTTGCTGGCTCTGTGCCTCCTGAGTCTGCTCCACTGCAGTGTAGATGGCTGGCCCTGACCTCACCCTCTAAAGCCTGTGCAGATCTACGACCGCCAAAGCCTTCCATGCCCCTACATTGATCACCACCAGCCTGGAGCGTCTCCACCTCACAGACGCTGCCAGGGAAAGGCAAGTGGGCCGCCTTCCGGCATTCTCGGAAGCCACATGTCAGCCACAGACAACAGTTCTAGCTGTGTGACACACGCCAGGGAACATGGGACCTGTGACCCACCGGTGCCCTACGTAGATTTAGATTAAGGCCTACGAGGCACCAGACAGTTAAAGAAAAGAGAATATCAAATACCCACGGCAAAAAAAGGAGAGACATTTTAAAATCTGACATCTTCTAGTCCAAAATCTTTAGTCGTGGGTGTGCGGCCTAAGATGGTTCACAAAAACTTCCTGGACAGCATCACCACACAGAACTTTTACCAAAATCCAAGTATTCAGTAGTGAGGGGCCATCAAGGGAGCAGAAGTTCACTCCCAGAAGGAAATGCCATTCAAACATTAAAAAGCATGTTCTAGGACATAGCCAGTTAGTACAATGCTCGATACACAGGTATGAGCATCTGGGTCTGAGTTCAGTCCTCAGAGCACATATATGTAAACAGCACATTATAATCCAGCACTGGGAAGGAGGGTGCAGGTGGATCCCTGGGGCTCCCTTGTCAGCCAGCCTCACCTAATGAGCTTAATCAGGTCCTGAGGAACAACACCTGAGGTTGATCTCCAGCCTTAACAAGCACAAGTATATATATACACCTACATATATGCACATGTGTGTACACACACACACACACACACACACACACACACACACACACACACCTGCATGAGTGCCATGATCTAATGACAGGGAGAAAGTCAAAGACAACAAAGGCAGAATAAAGTTGTGTGGTCAGTACGATGGGAAACCCTTTTCCGAGTGTTAATGGTGGTTTCTTCAAGCTAATGGATGCATGTGGTTTTCTGAATGTTGACTGAAGTGCCTCATGCTATTTCTGAAATCAGCTAGCTGTATGTAACGTTCCCTAGGCACCCACTGGTTATAGCCACCAACAGGTCCAAGGAGCAGATAAGTCAGAACCAAGCATCTGTGGTCCCTCCCTGTGGTCCCTCATGCCCTCCTCCCCTGTCACTCTTCATTGCATGTCCGAACTGAGTGGCCCCTCGGAAACCGACTACAGAGTCTTCCAGACAGGCAAATGGTAGCCTGTCTTCTGGTTTATAGTTGGCGAGGCTCACTCCAGCTACTGTGGTTCCCTCCTAAGGACAGTCACCTTACCAACCCTTAACATCAGTCTACACAAAGAGAGGAAGAAAGACAGACACAAGGCCTGTTGATCTTAGTAGACAGGGTAAGCCCAACACACAAACTCACTCCCTGTGGTATTGATTCCTCCCAAAATGCAACCACGGCAATGAAGTAGCTTTTAAGGTCTCAGGAATCCTTGTGGTCATTATGCCCAACTCTGTTTAGCTGTTGCTATGGTTTGGATGTTTGAACCGCCAGAATTCACCAATGGAATCTAGTCCTCAGTGTGAAGGGATTAAGAGGGACTTTGGGAGGTGACTAGGTCACAAGGGTGGATCCCACATGAGTAGGATCATAAACAAAGGTCTAGAATGCTGCCTTGCCCCTACCTTCACGGGGAACACAGTGAGATGATGAATAAGATCTGCTGATACCTTAACCTGAGTTTCTGGCTTCTGAAGAGGAAGGAACTCAGTTTTCATCGCTTCTATCTCACCCAGTCTGTGACATTGTTACAGTGTCTGGAAGGCACCAAGACACCTGCTCATCTTTGTTGCACCCAGAAGATGTACACACAGAACGAACAACACATACTAACATGCCTACTGATATGTTCTTGTGTTGCTGTGGAAAAGGCACCCAAGCTCAGTCACATGTCACTCTCAACCAACCCGAGGGACAACAGGAAGAAAATGACAATCAGCCTATCCCCATGGGAGCTGACCCAATAAAGGCAGTGTCCTGGTACCAGGGTGACATGTGACGCAGAGATTATCTGGGCCTTCTTTCCCTGTGCCTTTCATCAGCTTCATGGACTTTAAGAATGTTCCATAGCACCTAGGAAGAAAGGCAGGAAGCCCAACGTAGGTACTGAAGCTGCTTCCAAGAACCTCCCAAGGGCAGGGGTAAACCCACATGCGTGAGAGCCTGGGGACTCCCTCCACCCCTGCTCTGTTTCCCTCATTAGTCTGTGTCCTGAGATCAGCTGTGAGAGGAAAGTGGATGTTTAAAAGTATCAAATAAAAACCCCAGGTCTTTGGTCGCTGCTTGGTGACTGCCTTACAGTGAACACCAACTTTGCTATTGTATTGCCACCTGGTGAAACTATAATCAGACCAAATTGCCTGTTTATCTACACCAAACTTTTTTTTTAACTGGCAAACATGATACTCATGAACAGATGGCCGTTATATCAAAATACATTTACTCCAAGGGATCAATTCACAAAAGGGGCTCACACACACCTAAAGGACGGATGTGTGGCTTCAGTTCATCATAGAATCTTGCAAAACACAACTCCTTCCAAATTTATAATTGATCACTTGTAAGTAACTTCACCTTTGCCATGGAGAGAGCAGGTGGTTTTGATGAGAGTCCGAATCTATCAGGGGAAAAAATGCAGAGAAAGCAGATACAGGCAAAACACATCCCTTCCCAGACTGAAAAGAACATAAAAATGCAAGCAAGATATACATTAATTTGCTAGCATGGTTCTGATTTCTTGCAGGAAAGCTGACACCCTGCCAAGCAAAGCTGAAAGGCCACTTCTGCTCTGATGTGATAGGGGCAAAAATGTTTCTATCACTTTTGCAAATTTTTACTTGCTGGTAGCAATTGTTAACACACCGTTTTTGCTGATGCATTTGACTTGTAACGGTAGAAGCCATCTTTAAGAACTGCAGGGTCGCTAAATAAAAACTACCTCCCCTTGATTCCAATTTTAATTAGGAATCCATAGGTAACTGCCCTAAAATAAATACGATTTCTCCTTTCTCTCACTGACCCAGAATTCAATTCAAAATTAGCCTAGCAGTGAGGAAGCATATTCCAAGACCCTTTGCAGTCTGCCCATAAGCAAATCAGTGCTAAGTTGTTGTCCCACACAGGCTGCAGGTTACAATACAATGTTACAAAAAGGGTAGCAGAGATAGCACTTAAAACAATGAAAAGCTTCCCAAGATGCTTCGAGGTGTCGGGAAGGAAAGGAAGAGGAACAGTACAGGGGAAGCTTGGAGAGGCCGGAGGGATGCCAGAGTGGACTGAGAAGGGCAGGAGGTGCATGGCTCTCCTAGGCACTAGCGGACACTGACGGGTTTCTTCAACAGCTGCATGCATGCAGGAATACAACAGAACATTTTCTGCTCCTACAAGGTCAAGTCTCACTCAAGATGTACAAACCCAAAGTCAAGCACCACTCAGTCGAAACCTCAAGTCAGAAAGGACAGAAACCCGCCCCCCATCCTAGGGCAGAGGAAGTCTCTGCTCTATTCACCCAGTATTAGCAAGCCACCAAGTCACCTCCAGAGTCTGGGACCCCAGCCTGGTAGTGTCTGGCACTCTGAAAACAGTGACTTTAATCAACAGGTAGGAGAAACATGATTCGGGACCAGGGTCTTTACCTGACTTACACCTCGACCAACATGAAAAGCCTGTGAGGAATGCCACCAGACCACAATGACCCTTGGTCCCTGTCACGCTGAATAAGTCTTCTATAAAGTCCCTTCTGCAGGCCTCAGCTGGGGATCTTGAGACTTGAGAATGGAAGGAAAAGAAGCAGAGGCTTCACAATGCCAGAAACCACGGTACACTTCTCAGAAGTGTATCTCCACAGTAAAGATAAGTGTCTTATCTTCTATGACACACTGGTTAGAGAATGTCGCTTGCACTGATGCCAGTTAGTAACAGGACATGGCAGGGGTGCTGAGGAGTCAGGACAGGCACCATGTTAGGGTACCTTTTCATCTTTAAGTATGCCACGGGCAAATATGGGTTTTCTATGAACATGAAGAACCATGAGTCCACATCACCCACAATTGCTCCTATACCTGGTCAGAAACTACATACAAGGTCACACGGCAACAGACTTCCCTTAAGTATCTCTAATAACAATCCGGGTGTCTGAACTCAATTTTATCTGCCCTATCACAACAGAAGATGTAATTTTATCAGAATAATTACACTTATTTTTACTATTATCAGTGAATCCTCATAATTGCTTTCAAAGATGCTTTCTTAAAAGATTTTTTTTAAAAAACAGGGGGAGGAGAGAACGTTCTAATTCAGCTAATGGGATTATTTATCACTGTTCTTTGTTTTCACTACATGTGACACGTTTCTAAAAATCTTTTGTTTTATGTAGGCTACAGTTTTCCAAAAATCTTCCATTCTTACGTGTGCAAATGTACTGGAACACAGTATATTTGTAGAGATTGCCATTTCTACAGATGAAACTGTGAGAACAAAATACTTCACAAGGTGAATGGATATAATTTTTGTCCTAACGGTTTTTTTTAAAGAGTCTGATGAGCCCCAGGAAAGTCATCTCCCCCATTGCATTTTCTCCAGGAACCCCTGCCCCTCCCCACCCCCAACATGAAAATCTGATGAATGAGCAGCCAGGAATTGGTAACTGCAGTATAAAATTCTCCTTTCACAATTACTTACAGAAATAAATGACATTTTCCCCATCAACTAAAACAAAGACTCCGAATCATCATTTCTGCTATTTCTTTTTGTGTCAAAACAGCTTTGCTAGCACTCCACTCCCCCGCCCTTCCTGAGCTCAGCGCAGCAGTGCCGATCATGACCGTGTGAACACAGACAGTATGTCCTGCTGTGGGGGCAGTGGCACAGGAAGCAGTCTCACGGGCCACAAGAGCAAATATGGACCAGCAGCACAGAAGAGGCTACATGCGCGAGCATGTACATGTGTGTGCATGCATGCGTGCAACGTGAACCCGGAAAACTTCTCATGCCCACTGTGCCCAAGTCCGGCATGGGAGACAGGAATCTACAATCAGACTCTGTTAAAAAAAATTAAACCCTGTAAATTGTTTTTTGTCATAAAATGTGCCTTCTGGATGCCAATGTGTCCCTAAAGATGTGCTGTCATCCCGAACCACATTAGATTCTATGTGTTCTAATGCGAATGGACAGAAGGCAATGTATACAGCCCTGTTACAGCTTAATGTGACACCAACCATGTGTGCCCTGATGGCTTACAATGTAAATACACACACATTGTCTGAAAAAAAATATTTTCATCTCAAATCCTAACTATATAATGAGGCGCAAACATCGTATCTTTGGCAAATTAGATAAAAACTATATTTCTTGATTCGCAGCCCAACATTGTTTAAAACATCTTTGTTTCTTTAGGAAAACACAGCTCACTCTTGTCAACAGTCACTTTAAGGATAGCGAGAAGTGACAGCTGTATTTGTCTTTTTTCAATGGCTGGATGTAGTAAAGTTCTGAATTCCCTTGAGCCTTAATAACACTGGCTCTGAGCAATTAGGTCTGTACCCCCCAAACCTGCATCTTAATCGGCACCCCAATTAATGCACAAAGTAAAGGTGTGTTCCTGAGCCACCCTGTTCTGTATTCCATCAGAGGCGAATGCTCCCAGAATTCTGCCTCATCAGCACCATTGTTCTTGGATAGAGGCACAAAAGTGTGGATGCTCAGCTCAAGAAGCTGGGTCAACAATAGAAGAGAGGCTTCCCGGAGCACGCTCTGCTCTCCAAGACCCAGCGTGAAATCCACTGGGGAAAATCGGGCGGTTCCCAGCTGGTTGCCCCCAACACCCTGCACCAAGACAGAGTATACACCTGTGGCTATGCTCCCTGACAGGAGGCATTTGGTGAACAGTGGAAGGATCATTCAAGGAAAGAATGATCCAAATGTGGGTAGCTGGAATCATTCACTTACCGGTCTTCAGTACGTACAACAGCCTGGTTGACCAGATGTTTTCACTTCCGTGTGTGTGTGTGTGTGTGTGTGTGTGTGTGTGTGTGTGTGTGTGTGTGTATTTGTATGTGTGTGTGCGCGTGTTGTACCTGTATGACAACTGTACACTTGTATTCATGTGCTCATGTATATAGGCACACATATAACATGTGTGTACGTTTGTGAAAGCCAGAAGTGTCTTTCTCGATAGCTCTTTACTGAATTTATTGAAACAGATTTTCCTGCTGAATCCAGGGCTCCCTGATTTTGCTAGTCTAGGTAGCCAGCTTGCCCAAGGATCTCCTGTCTCAGCTTCCTGAGTTCACTGGGACTACAGGCACACCTGCCCAGTGAGTCAGGTGCTTTATCTTCTAAGCCATTTTCCCATTCCAGAGGGTTTTCCCTTTCTACCAATGTGGATGTCAAGCAATACAGTCTGGGTAGGAGGCAGTAGTGATTCTGGACACAAACTCCACATTCATGTGCTAAGTTTCCAAGCCACAGGCTCCTAAGCACACCTGAATATCCCTTGCAAGCAGCCAGCAGCCTGCTGCTGCTCTAGAGGTACGAGGGTTTTATAGAGTATGTGGTGGCAAAGAGCTAAGTTCCACTTTAGAAATATTTCCAAATAGCATCAGCAATTCACATAAAACGGCTCTTTGCAGAAGCAACTTCCAGAAACACTGATTGATTCTACCAGCAAAGAAACAGCCACTCCAAAAGCAGATTATTTATAATTAACAAGGAAACAAGGAGGACCACAGCAATGGTTCCTCCCTTTACATCGCAGAGAGGATCATCCACCACCAAGGAAGCTCACCCTGGTGGTTTCTGCAGCTGGAGATGACCCTCGCCATACCCCATTAGAGGAACACACAGATGCAGAGGCCCCCACCTTCTCCTCCCGGGCTCCCTCGCAGTGAAAGGAGTACGTTATTAGCAAAGGTCTGCCAGGGAGACTGAGGTGCCGTGCGGTTCTACAGTGATTCTATCTCGGAGACTCACGGGCTCTTCCTGTTCCATCTGATAAACTATCCATCCCAGCGTTCTCATTAGGCTCCCATCACCAAAGGGAGTGGAGATGAATCCGTCTGGACCCCCTCCCCTTTCCTCTGTCGGATGATTTCATTGAAATGTTCATTTTCATCCCTGCCGGCAACATTAGAATGGAAGTATTTAACCTGTTTCCATTACTTATACAAATTGCCATTATGGGGTAGGACAGATGTTAGAATCACGCCATATAACTAACTTCCGTACATCCTTTACGGGAGTGCGAGGAGCAGGAAGGCGGCTGGATCACATTATCCGACTTTGTCATGTGCACCCCGATACTGGATTCATTAACTTTGTGCATCAGGGTTAGCACTTTCTGTGTGAAAATTCCCAGGCTGTTTGGACTCATTTAATTTGGAGAGAGAAACCTTTGTGTGTGTGGGGGGGAGTGTAATGTTTTGATCAGGTGTGTTGGGAGAGTGGGCAGGGGGATAAGGGTGAGGGGAGGAGGGAGGAGCAGGAAGAAAGAACTTGGAAGGGGAAACACCTTGTCACCTTGTCGAAATGTTCCCTTCCCTGGAGAATGATGAAAGGGAAGTCGGCTGGAGCCCCTAGTGCTCAAAGATGGCTGTCACTTCAGATAGGTGCGGGCATGACTCACCTCGACAGGTGACACTGTGGTGGAGCAACATCTTGCTGCATTATTGAGCATGCTAGGGTGGGACTAGCAAGTGTGTGGGCCCAGGATGCCTGGGGCACCCAAGGAGGGGAGTCGGCAGGTGAATGGACTTCACTTCATTCGCCTCCTTGAATGAAGGAGGAAAAGGGCACAGAAACCTCTGTCCGGGCTCTGAACATTCTTCCCAGACACCCAAACTCTTGCTTAGCTTCTTGGTCAGACACTCATTGCCCACAGACTAGTTGGGACTTGGATTTAAATTTTGAATGTTGAACACCAATTCCTAGTCCTAGGACATTTTCCCACTGAACACGCCCAGACACCAGCTAGAGGCAATACGCTTAAAAATGTTCAAGGTGGAGGCAACGGGACTTCTGGGGAAAGACTCTCGAGTGAAAGCTTCACTTGTGGAGTGTAAGAAACCGACAAATTCTATTCCTCCTGTTTATATAGGACAGTCCTCCTAAGAGCAGCTGATCCCCGCCACCACACTTATTCCCATGCCTCGAGCTCTCCCTCCCTTTGCCTCCCTTGTTTCTGCCCATGAAACCATTGGAAGGAAATGCTGAGTGTGCTTATGCCTGTGATGAGGGTACAAGATGATATTCACTGATAGAAGAAAGAGAATGTATACTCAAAGAATCTACACAACAGAGCAGGACTGGGAGCCAAAGCACAAGACAGCAGAGCCATGTGAGTGCAGGGAGAAGGACATAGGATGCTAACAGATCTCAAATAGCTACAGGACTGGCTGAAACAAAAGCTCACGCATGCACACACTCGCGCACATACGTATGTGCACATATACATACTACTCTCTAGAAGGAGAGGGAAGCCCACCACTGTCAGCATTTTCTCTCCAGTGGCAACAATGAAACCCAATGCTAAAGAGAAAAAAAACATGTTATCTCTATGGAAAAGAATTCCCGTTGAGACAAGGATTCTCTCACTACGGGGGCAGCTTATCTGGAGAATGAAGAGCATAGCACATCTTGAGGGAAACAACTGTCTTGTTCTGGGGTTAGCACTGCATGCCCACGGAGCATCTCAACAACATTGGGGTCTATCATGGTAACACCACTGGCGTGTGGCAGAGGATTCTTCATGAGTCCACACTCTGGGCCAGGCACCTCACCAAGCACTCCTCAGTACGTCTCCCTGACTTGAAATCACATTCTATGAATACTCTGCCTACTTCCAGGGGCAGAAACTGAGGCACAGAGCTTAAGTCATGAGTTCTGCACAGTCAGGTATATGCAAAGACCTCTCCCTGGGAAGCTGTTCCCAACCCCGGGCTCTTGATACACCCATGTTGTTGCTAAGCGACATCATTTACCACCAACATCAGTAAGAGTCTTGAGTTCAAAACAGACTGCAAACCAAGTCTCCATCTCCACTGGGGTCAGCAACGCTGGCCCTGTGCAGTGCCACCTACAAGCTGCAATCCTGGTTACCACGGGCTGCGGTGCAGGACATTTGAAGGCCTGCCACCTGCAGGCTACTGCAGACAGAGCCCATGAGACTGTTTCAGCCACTTCTGGCCAGATCCTGTCACACAGACGAAAACCAGGTCAGCACTCTGCAGAGGAGACCTGAAAGCTGGATGGTGACGGATGCCTGGTGCTGCTGTGCTGCTTGTGTTTGTGTAGTGAGTATCACCCTATGACCACAATGTTATGTTATGCATATTGCATTCCCACAGAAAGGGGTGGCAAAGTTGGGTAGATACCTTAGTCAGTAAAGCTACACAAGCACAAGGACCCGGGTCCAATATCCAGAATCCACATACGATGCTGGGCATGATGGTCCACACTTGCCATCAAATACTGAAGAAGCAAGCATAGAAGGATCCCTGGGGCTTTCTGGCCAGCCAGTCCTGGTAAGCTGCAGGTCACAGTGAGAGCCTCCACATGCATGTGCACACTTGTACTTACACACACACACACACACACACACACACACACACACACACACACACAGTCTGATCCTAACCATGTCAGCCCAGGTTCCTTCTATGGGTCCCACCTGCTCTGCCATCACCAGCTTTCCCAGTGAAGAGCCTCCTGCCAAGACACACAGGCCAGCCTGCCAGCACTCTCCCTGCTGTGTGGCCTTTGCCTCCCATGGCTTCCCTATGGTGGCATGAGGTAGCTATGGATCCGGAATGGGTCTTCCTGCTGGTGTGGGTCTCCCTGAACACGGAACAACGCCTTGGCAGATCTCGGCAGTTAGCATGGTGCCTGGAACACAACAGATGCTTCGGAATCGATGGCCAGAAGAACGAATTAAAGAGAGAGGGGACAGTGACTTAATTCAGAGCAAACTGACACAGACAAATGCGTGTTGCTCCTCTCACACAGATGCAATGAAGAAGCTTTCTGAGTCATAGCAGAGAAACTTCTTTTACCAATCCTTACTGTAAAACACTTGCTTAGGAAAACAAAAAACAAAAAAAAAAAAACCCACACTTCCGCGTGCTGGCTGGCTAGCACCTGTATCCGTCAACATAAACCTCTGAGCCGTCAATCAAACACGGTTCTGCCAAAGTTCTGACGGCCCTAATGATTTGACTGTGAATAGGAACAACACATCAAGCGGAATCATAAAGGAAGAAAATGGGGTGGAAAAGGAAAAAACAACTGCTCTGAAATCTTGTCTCAGAAGATCCATCTTTGCTGAGATGGGGCTCCCGTTAAATCAGTAAGAATATCTGTCAGAGATAGCCTGCTACACCATTTGGCTGATGTCAAACCTAAATAAACCAGATCAGAAACCCAGCAAGTGGCAGGAGAGAAATGAAGGGGCTCTGGGCAGCCGTGCTGTAACTCGCATGGTTTGCTTGCTGATTTTGGGGGGGGGGGGGAGTCGTGGCAATCGCTGCAGTCATTTGCGGTACTAATGTCCAATTCAGCCTTCTTTCATTGCCCTGATTTAGGTGGTCAGAGTGGTCCCGTAGCCGACACGGGGAAGCTGTGCTGTTTAGCAGGCTGTTTAATGGGAAACTGGCAGTCTTATTTCTTTTCTAGATTTGGTTTGTCACTAGGTCTCCATTACATGCCACTCAGCTTTGATGTCTTTGGACAGGACTGATCAAAAGATGTCATTTGACCTACACAGCATGGCAGAAACTTGGAGAAGTCTCATAAAGCGACACTCTGGCTGTAAATAAAATGACATTATTATTTCCTCTCTCCCATCATGTAGAAAAGCCAATTATGGTAATGCACTGCACGTCAATGAAAATACAGCAATCTTTTTGGAGCAGCGACTGCAGGCATCAGTATTGCAACTCTCCTTCCTGGGAAAATTTGCCCATTGGAAAATGAAGAGGAAGGAGGTGATAGATGTCTTAAAGACACTTAATAAAATCCCAGACAGCTAAGAGAAGTGCAAGTCAGCAAAACAATTGGAAGTGTAAAATGCAAACGGTTAAGTTTCCAAATTATCTAATAATTTAATCTTTGGTGATTTATACTCTGTCACCAAAATGGCCAGTATCATGTCCCGTGTCTCTTAGCATTTGACTGACAGGGAAGCGATTTATGGTACTAATATAAACCCCTTTGTACCGATCACTTCTTAAGAAGCCAACTGGGGGGAGGGGTTCTGACCTTGTTCCTGAGATTCATTTAGAAGTTCAGTCATGGGGCACAGTCACGTCTGCCCTGTGTCTGTAAGATGATCTGACAATCCTGCTAGATGCTGTTCCCATTGTTTCAGAACACCCCACTTCACTATGCCACAGATTCAAAGCAATCTTCACCTCTCCCCCCCTGCAGAACTCCTTAGTCAAAACTAAACATTCCCACAAATCCCTCAATTGCTTTTTAAGGAGCTAGTTCCCACTGAACACCCCTGAAATACAGTGAGAAGCACAAAGCCCCTTGCTTACCATGTGTGTCAGGCCCACTGAAACAGTCCCCCACCGTTTGGGCCCTGGGGCAGTGACCAAACAGTCCAGCTTCTGGAGTCCCATCTCTCCTCAGCCTCCAATGGACCCTGACCATCAAGCATGACAGAGGTATGATACTGGGCTCAGTGTTCTGTGGGAGAGACAGTCTTCCTGGAGACACCACAGGGGCCTCTGTGGACATCCCTGACTCAGACCAGGCGAAGGCTTTGGAATCACCTTTGTGGATTGTGGGTGGGGACCAGCCACACAAGGAGCTCCTCTCAGGGGTACATTTTCATTTCTGCAGTCAGGCATACATTCATTTCCAGAAAATTTTTAAAAAAGACTCCTGCAATTCTTGTCTATTTAAATCAGGGAAACAGGACTTTTCTGGCACCTCTACATCTACAGAAGGAAAAAAAATGGCTATGTCAGAACCTTCTTTGAATGCTCAATTATTTGGGTTAATTTTTTTTCTCCATTATATTAAGTCATCTCTAAGCACACACTGCAACTACGTCTTTTCCCCTGCAATTTAATTTTAGTACATAATAAAGTATGGATTAAATTTAGAAGCCTCAACAAATTGCAGTATCTTTAAATAATATTCGTCATGTCAATAGTGCCAAGGGCTTCAAAAAAGATGTCATTTGTAAGGTGGCAAATTTTATCAAAAGGACTTCCAGGGAGTCCCCTGCCAGGAATCCTCCCTTCTGCAGGTGAATCTTAGGAACTTGTATGGGTACTTTTGAAACAGGTACCTTGAACTGCAGTGTGCAGGGAGACAGCACAAAGGAAGCCTAAGTTGCCCCAGGTCTGTCCCAGGTTTTGATTTTCCAAGGACACCACATTTCATTGTGGACTCCTCCGTGAATACTACAGCTACATTAATTACTAGGATTTTTCCATGCCAGTCAGAAGCAGTTAGTTCAACATGGCCCAAACTACCTCCTTCCCAGGGTTTCCTGTTTACCTTCACATAATAAAAATGGACTGAATTCTTGTCGTGGAGGCCCAATATTATAGGAAAGAGCTAGAAATCAGTGCAATATGTTGAAGTCCGCAGATTTCTCCTTCCCCAAAGAGCTGCTATTTCAATATCAGATTCTTGAACTTCACAGAAAATTCTGGAACAGATGAATAGGTCTGTCTCAACAGATAAGCGTGAGGGCAGGGAGGTCCTGGCTCGAGAGGATACACACTTCCATACATCATGGCCAGTAGTTGGTCACTTTTCCAGTATCCCCTGTGTGGCAAGTAGGCTGTGTGGCCTGGATTTTGGCCACCATCCACAACCAGGCACAGGAGCTAACAAATGCTAACCTTGATTAGGAGTTTCCTCTAGGTCTCCAGGGACCTCAAGGTCAAAGAGTCCAACTTTCCAAGCAAAGGCATTTGAGAACCAAAAGTGGGGATGAAGGAGGTACTTCCATTCACAGAAGCTCCCCTAGAACTCACAAGAAACAAACAACAATGGTGGGGAGGGGGACACTAACACACAGGTAGGAGGCCAGGAAGGCAGATCCTGGGGCCTATTCATCAGACAACACAGCTGAATCAACAAGTTCTAGGGGAAAGTCAAGGATCCTCTCAAAAGACAAAGTGGACTACCACTCCTGGCTCTGACTTCCCTGAACACATGCTTGCCTGTACACACATGGACACACACATACACACACAAACCTGCACATGCATGGACACACACAGATATACACACAAACCTGCACATGCATGGACACACACACACATACACACAAGCCTGCACATGCATGGACACACACACACATACACACAAGCCTGCACATGCATGGACACACACACATACACACAAACCTGCACGTGCATGGACATACATGGACATGCACACACACAACCTGCACATGCATGGACACATACACGCATAGGCACTTGTGCACGCGTGTGTACAAACACACACACACACTCACACATTATAAAAGCAACAAAAAATAATCCTGAAGCACAAGCACATAAGGAAAAAATGATCTATAGTTAAGCTGTCCTGGCAAGTGTATTCAGTAAATATAAGTGCTTTATTGCCTTTTAGGTGGAAATTCATGAGCTGTATATGGGGAGGAAAGACCAAATTCATCATCAGGCAAGAATTACAAAGTATTCCCACAGTCCTGAGTTTGAAAGAGTCTAGTCTGGAGTGAGGGGCTGTGATCAGAGAACAGATTTATCCACTGATATATCATTCCTTACCCCAATATTAAATTTTATGTGGAAATCTAGGAATTTAAAAGCTTCACATTTTTGTGTAATAAAAAAGAAATACAATATCCTGTTGCCACGCAGCGACACTTCATGCAGGAAAGAAAACCATTCTCCTTAGCTATTCTTTGAAATACGACCTAAGACGTCATTTAATTTTTGAAAACCCTGAGGTCATGTAACACACTTTCTCTGTCATTTGTAAGTACATTAACTCAGTGGCCATACGACAGCGAAATTATGATAATGGGCTGCTCACATGGGTCAGACAGGCAGTGCACTTTGTGTTAGCTTCAAACAAAGTCAGGACACAGCCCAAATGAGATGGGACACCAGAGGAGAGCAGAGTTTACTTTTCTGGATCCCATGCAAGTACATGAAGAAGACAGGAGGCCAACCTCAACTGTGAAACTCAAAAAAAGCCATGCATTGAAAGACAAGTTTCTCCTAAGAAAGAAGGAAGGAAGGACATAGGGGAGGAGGAAGGGAGGAAGAGAAGCAGGGAGGGAGGGAGGGAGGGGGAGCTACTTTAAAATCACAGGTGAAAAGTCGAAGGGGGGTCAGTTTGAGCTTCCTTTCAAAACATCACTACCATGGTCCAAGATGCAAACATTCTGCATGAAAAATCAATCGCTTCATTAAATTATTCTAAACAGTGGCATATTTAATGTACCCATATAAGTAGAAAACAAACCTTCAATACTTCTCTTATGTGCTAAACTCTCCTGAACAATCAGAAGAAGCAGAAGTAGAAAGTGTTTAGGCACGTGCATCTTTGACTAGAGATGTTACAGAACACAGGACGCAGCTGGGAGATAGTTCAATCAAGGGTTTTCCTTACAAGCATTTGCATCTGAGTTTGATCCCCAGCACCCACGTGAAAAAGGCAGACATGGTGGTGCTCACTTGTAATCCCAGTGCAGAGAAAAAGAAGTGGAGACAGGCAGATCCCTGGGCCTGGGTGGCCAGTCAGCTTGTCCCAACCGAGAACCTCAAAATCCCACTAAGATAGTAATGCCTTAGAACAACATTCAAGGTTGATCTCTCACCTACACATACACACACATATATATACACACACATACTTACGTACACACACACACACACAAGAGAGCACATGCACACATGCATACACACACAGAGCACACACACATATATACTTATACACATAAACACATACAGAGCACAACACTTTCACACGCGCACACACACATATACACTCACATGCATGCACTCACATACTCACACTCACGCACACTCCCACACACAAAAGACATACCTCAAGAGTTTGTAGCTCCGAAACCCCCTTGCCCTCTATTTTAAAGAAGTAAAAGGGAAACAACAGATATGCACCTAAAGTTTAAAAATTGAACTTTCTTACAGGACACGAAGTATACATCTTAGTCCACTTTATGTCCACAGGGTTACACCCCTCAGGAACTCTGCCATCCGTGGCTGTGGGGCAGGCAGCTGTGCCTCTAATGAGCCTTCGGAAGACCCTGCCATAGAGCCCACCTCAGACTGCCACCTTGATCTTGGGATAATTTGCTAACTACCTGTGTATCAGAGTGCAATCCCTTTTAAATAGCCCTTCCCCTTTCTTCTCCTTTTCTCTGTACTAAAAGAAAAAAATGTCTGTCAGTGTAATAGCTCCTGGGAGAACTCTAAGCATGAGGTTGATGAACACAAAGGCAGAGAAACACCATCCGAATGCAAAAGTTAACTGAACAGTGGAGATAATTGCTAAGATAATTATTTTGATAGAAGCCAGCTGAAAGCTTCAGCCCTGTGTTTTACTGTTCCTGTTAAGGGTAAACTATCCATTTCAGATATTTGCTATTCACACACATATTTACTGGATGACATTTTGCTTTCAATTTCTTTTGGGAAAAAAAAATCATAACAAAACCCAGGGACTTTGAGCGTGTAACTAGCGAGGTAAATTTTTAACCTATCTCTGTAAGGGTGATACTGTGACTCTACAGATGAGTGACTTGCCCTAACCTAGCGAAGCAGGCTCACCAGACTAGGAAACCCTGCGTTTCACGGGAGAGAAGAAACACAAAGGACACTTTGGGCTATGGCATGGTCAGTATCTGCTGCTTCTTAAGGGGCTGACAAAGGAATTTAACGTCGTATAACTACAGTAGCCTTGAGCAAAGATACAATTACAGCTCAAAAGCATCCCAGATTCCAGACTGTTGCTGGAGTCATGGTATAAATCAACAATTGCGTCCTCCCTTCTCTTCTGTAGACCGCTCCCCTCCATGTACAAAATACTGGCTCAAAAAAGAAAAAAAAAAACTTGGTTAAAAGGTCATTTTGTTTTCCTCAATGCCATAAAAACAGCAAAGCTAGAGCAGGCATGCATATGTAAATCGGCTCAGAAAAACACTGCTTTTCCCTCACACTGAGTTATTGTATCTGTATAAAACGTTGATACCTACACCAAGACTAACAGAAACCGCAATCTCTGTGGTCTAATTGCCAGCATGGAAATGAGAAACATAGGCATATTGGATATGGTTATTTTCTCCTGGCACCATTACCAAAGTGAGCCATTTCCTTAACTGATAAACACATATTTAATTTAATTGCATTAAGTGTTAGGCATGGTAATACTTGCATGTAAGAAAGGTACTTCTAAGATACACAATGCGGTATCATGAGCTGCACAGACTACTGGTAACTCACTGGTATGGCTATTTGCCACAAAATGAAAGTGTGTCTCATTTTCAGAACAAAGAAGTCCAAAGATTGTTAAAACAGCAGCAGCAAGGGCAGAAATGCAGGAGGAGCCTGATCACATGCCTGAGTCTGAGATAAAAGTTGGACCTGACTTTAGCACAGAAATAATGTTAGCTTGACAGATTACACTCTTGACAAATGATTCCATTTCCTTTACTTTTGTTTAAAATAAAAAACCTTTGACCACAAGTGACAAATTAATTTTAACAGTTAATGAAACTGTATTCTAAACATACCTTCCTGGGACACAACAGATTCGCCATGCAGGCAGCATGACGCTGAGAAAACAAAAAAGAACAATTTCTGGAGATGATCCTTGTCTTTTACAGGAGTCCCTGTAGAAAGCCAGGGGTGTGTGACAACCTGGATGTCATTCACCAAGTGTGCCTGGGCCCTCTTGCAGTGGGTTGGAGCGGACTGGCTAGTCTCTCAGGGGTTTCTTGCTTGTGGGCCACACTTTTCTCTGTCTCTCTTCCTTCCCTCTCTCTACTCTGCTGTGACGTAGGCATTAGGGTGACAACACACATGATCTTGCCTACTGAGTGGACGGTACAATTTGTACTTCTTTGTTTCCTTGAGATTGGACACTGGCAGAAAAGCCGGGGCAGAAGTGATGTATCCTTCCAACAAGCCTCCAGGAACCAGCATGTGTATCAGCGGCCATGTCCCTCACCCTGACGCAGGAACCAACAGCATCGCAGGTGGTACCTACATGTCCACTTTGTCGCTCACGGGAACATACGTAGAAATGGATGTGTGATGTGAGCAGCACCGTATCCTCTACCTACAGCATCCCATGCTGACTGACTCAACCCTTTAACCTGCATGTGCCCAAGGGATCAGGCCGGCTGTGGCTCAGCTCGCCTGGGTCCCTCATGAAACAGCCGCTGAAGCTGGCTGAAAAGTATGGTGCCATGGAGAAACGCATCAGACCCAGGATGAGAAACGGTCAGGAAGAAGGGTGCACTTCCCACCACCACTGGGCTTCAGGCCTCATTCCTCTTTCATGGAGAGAGGGGGGCCATAAAAACAGCAGGAGCGCCCTCCCTGGGGTCCCTTTAAGCTGGGGAAGTTCGAGTGTGTCCTGACACATCGTGCATCAGGCCTATAGGCTGCAGCTTGAACCTGAGCACTCACCAAGAGAGCAGTTTCAGATCAGCACCAGGTGAAGGTGCCCTCTAGCCGTGCGTTCCTAGAAGATTGGTGAGGAAGCAGGAAAGTGGTCATCCTTCCCCAGTGCCATCCTCCACCAACATTGCTGGACGGTGTGCCCACAGCCATGTGCATCTCTCCAGCTCAGAGAGGAAGTAGAAAAAGGCAAGAGAGGCAAGGGATTGGTACACAAGAGAGGAATTGGTACACAGCTGGGCAGATGTTCTGCCTGCTTATCACACACCTATGGACTGACTTTCACCTGCTTGACCCAGGCCCCTTCTGCTTGGAGTGCAAAAAGAAAACGCCGCATTTTCTCTCGCAGAACTTAGATACAGGGCCTGGGAAGGATGCCCGCAACCTACTTGACACAAGACAAAACGCTACAGGCATTTTCCTGGAGTGACAGGTCAGATGATAGGAAAATGCAAAACAGAGTGGGCTCCTGTCTTGTCTGTGACAACACAAGTAAAAGTTTGCTGTTGCAATGAATTTATTCACTATTGGACAATGGTCAAGGGAACCTGAGGAGTAGGCTACGAAGTCAGATGGGGACACAGAAAGGACTCCTCAGGCTGCTCCTCTCTTTCTCCTTCCTTCATTCATTCACTTACATTCAGGACTGTGCCTAGGAAGCCAGGCCAGCATCAGGGAGCCGATGGCAGCAAGCAACAGGCCACAGAGCCGGGGTGAAGCCCAAGTGGCCTCACCCAGGGCTCACACAGAACCTGGGACATCTTACACAATCAAAAAAGGGACACTGACAAAACCTCTGGAAATCACAAATGCGCATTGTACGCACACGCCTGTAGTTCCGGCTCCAAGAAGGGAGCACCGCTATCAGCGTCAGATTCTCTCATTTCTCACTGCTGTGAAATTCTCTCCTTTCTCACTGCTCACAGCTTTGCTCTCGTACAGACTAAGAAATAGAGGCAGGAGATGCACCCAAGGCCTCAGGTAGGAAGGGGAGAAGACCTGATCCCAAATGAGCAGGCCTGACACAGTAGAGTGTCATTTGAGTGCATGAGGATACATGGGTGGCAATGGGGACCAGGATTGCTGATACAATGCATCCCAAACAGATACCAAGTCATGCAGAAACATGCCAGAGACCAATGCAAAAACTTGCTAATGGAGCTTCAGGTAACAACTTATTTTCCTAGCACCAAACTATATTGCATGTGCATGTGTGTGCATGATCTTGTGTGTGTGTGTGTGTGAGACAGCATGTGTATGAGTGTGTATTTTGAGGTCGGGGTCAACCTGAGTGCTATTCAGAGTGTCATTCCCCTTGATTTTATTTTGAGACAGGATTTCTCACTGGTCCGTCTGCAGCTCACTGATTTGGCTAGGCTAGCTGGCCAGTCAGCCCGTCTCTGCCTTGCCACTGCTGGCATCACAAACATATGACATCACGTGCAACATTTTACATGAGCTTTGAGGATCAAACTCGGGTCTGTACAGCAGACCAAGCCCCATCTCCCCAGCCCTGACAGCCGTGTTCTCGAACAATACAATACCAGCGTTTTAGAAATGAAGATCTTTCAACTTAGTAATTGACATAATATCCCCAGATAATCAATAATTCTACAACATTTTCTCATAGGAAGCTGTGCTCTCTCAAGCTCATCTTACGATTCCTAGTCACATCTTGCCCTTCCTCCACCTTGCCCAAGCCAAGATTCTGAACCACGAGCAGAACCACATGCTTCTCTCTGGCATACAACAGGAAGAGGCATGGTTTTATCACAGCAATAAAAAGGACCCATCACTTAAAAATAGTTTAGCATCTTCTGTATGTATTAAGGTTTTTGGTAAATGTTTCAAATGAGTTACTGCCCTAGAAAGGAAATCACATGTTATCTGTGGCCTTGAGTGGTCTGTCAGTGGAGAAGGCCAGTTCATTAATGATCTCCCAACTGAAGATCAATTTGATAAAGCTTTTTAACTGTCTTCCTTAAAACTGTGGCAAATAGCAGGAAGGGCCTGTGCCTCGGGGATGCAGTCCCAGAAGCAGGTCTCACATACATCGTCAGGACAATAAATATACATCATTGCTGCTTTTGGATACATAGGCAATAACATCAAGTTATCTGGGTATTTAAAAGCTATGGCATCTCCCCATAAGTCTGTCATAAGTAGAAATACTTCCTCTGAAATAACACAGCTTCAAGATGAAAACCAAAGTCTTCATTTCAAGCATAAAAAAAAGGCCTCGAGCTACCCGGCTAGCTATAGAAGTGTGTGGAGCTGGTAAAACATGTCTCCACACAACCTGTGTTGCCTTGGAACTTACTGGGAGGCCTTGGATATATGCATGATTGTGTATGATCATGAACCTCCTAAACTGCAAAGATTCAGGCAGAGAAAGAGTCTCTAGTAAGAAGGAACGGGAGCTTTTCCCCATCTCCTCCATGAATCACTGCAATGACATTTCTGTGCAAGACCTTCCTGAAGGATGGCAGTGAAAGTCTCCCTAGTTTGGCTTTCATGACTCTACATGAAAATTCTCTCCCCATTTTGTTCTCTTAAAGAACCCATACTCCTCTGATGACTGCATGGCTGTACTGATAACATGTCTTTTTAGAGACATGGTTTTTCTATGAAGCATAGGAAACCTGCTTCTGTGGGAATACACTTAATGCTTATTTAAAGTCATTTGAGTGTCTTTCTTCATTAAAGAGCTTGCATTCTTACCTTGGCCAGTATCCCTATGAAAATAGCTCCTAAATTAAATTCCTAATAAATTAAGTTAATAATTCACCTTCGTTAAGTAATTTAATTTCTTTCATGAGTAATAAACAGTTCTTAGGATATAAGTACAAATGCTATTCTTCTTCATTACTTCACTTTCCTCCTGAATACTGGAAGTCAAACAGCCACAGAAGCGCTCTCTCGGCTCTCTTTGGGATTTGTACCTAGGGCATTGATGTGACAACCCCACCATGCTCACTAGAGATCAGACATTTCGGTTGGTTATTCACATAAGGAATAAACTGCTAAAGATGTTAAAACATTGAACTTTATTTATATCATTTATGGCAAATCTAAACAGATAAGTTTTGTGTTTGTATGTAACTATATACAAATTTATATTGTGTATTTATTCTTTGAAAATTTCACAAATGTATACAATGTATTATACTCAAATCTATTTCCCTGTTCTACTCCCCAGACTCCACCTATGGACCTACCTCCTCCGAATTTCATGTCTTCCGTTTTAAAATATTCATGTCCATTAGTTCTATGTGTATAGGTATGGAATCATCTACTAGAACATGGGCAACATACTAGTAGTCTTACCCCCAAACAAAAATGCCTATCTTTCACCAGTTTCCATCTACTGCCAATCATTCCTCAGCTGGGGGAGAGCCTTGTGTATAATGCATATTTTAAATATACATTTTTAACAATTAAGAAAAGCATATAACTATTAAAATATGCAAGTGACATTTTTGCTAATACCTACACTATTATTAGATATAACAGCATGCCTTAAGTATAAAATAAATGCATGCCAAGATGTAACAGTTGGCTTATATTACATCTCACCTATGTTGGAGTAATAGACAGCTTAGAATACACAAGTTATTGTATGCATGTTATGTGCAAACAGCTTGTTACCTGTATATAACACATTTGTTTCATACTAAGCTACATTCACTCTAGTGGTCAAATTTACATGGTTGTGAAACTTACCCAGCTTGGCCGGGCATGGAAGAGCTCACCATTTCCACAGACCCCTGATGATGACAGCTAACTGAGAATGGATAGATGTGAACCCAACCAGGCTGTGTGTGTAGAAGAAACCCACTAAGCTGATTGGGGATGCCCTTCTGTTTCTACGCTTCTCTTGTTGGTTGATGAATAAAATACTGTTTGGCCAATAGCCAGTTGAGGCAGGAAGATAGACGGAACTAGAGGATGAGGAGAATTCTAGGAATAGTAGGCAGAGAGATTGCAAAGGGCATCATGTAGAGCCCAGGAAGACAGGATGTGCCAAGCATTCTCTGGTAAGAGAAGGTCATGCAGAAATACATAGATTAGTAGTTATGGGTTAATAATTAAGACAGAGCTAGCCAGTAAGAAGCCTAAGACATCAGCCAACAGTTTTATAACTAATATAACATCAGTGTGTTCATTTGGGGCTGAAGGGTGGCGGGAACTGGCAGGACAAGAAAACCACTAAGCATCATCCATTTCCAAATGCTGTGTGAGGAAAAGCACCCCAGGTGGTAGAGAGCAGAAGAGGAAATAGAGGTTAGGAGAACAAAGACAAGCATTTCTAGCCAACTCCATGCAAAACATATGCACACTAAAACAGATGTAGAGAGTGAGAAATTACACGCAAAAAAAACATTGCCATAAAATATATGAGGGATTTATACAGTCACTTTTTGAAGGTACATCTCGAAGTAATACTATAACTAATCAGAACCCAAGTGGGTATAGGCAAGGGAGGCTGGGCTTTTTGGATAATGGAGTTTCTCTTTTAAACCAGAACTTTAGATATATTAAGAGTTTATGTACTAGAAATCTACGTGTAATATGTCTGATTCTGTTGTTTTTGTTTTTTGTTTTTTGCTTTTTTTTTTAACGAGACAGGGTTTCTCTGTATTATTTTGGAGGCTGTCAGTCCAGCCTAGCCTCGAACTCGCAGAAATCTGCCTGTCTCTGCCTCCCGAGTGCTGGGATTAAAGTGCGCCACCACTGCCCAGCTTTTTGTGTGTGTTTTTTTTTTAAACCATGTTGAGTACAAATTAAAATGCTCCAGAAAGCTGGAAATGAAACTGATGAAAATAGTGCTTGGCACCTAAGGCAAAGGTCTATACCAACTCTATCAAGAGGCCTCTGTTGATAGGTCTCTCAATGGCTCACTCCCCTACCATCTCCTCCTCTCCTTCTGACCATCTGTTAGGTCATCCTATCATTTCCTACTGTTACTGGGTCCCATTCCCAACAAGCTCAGACTTACAACTTTTAATTTGTTAGAGCTGAGAGCAGATATGCATGCATATCACAACCAAGTGCAACAGAAAAGCAAGATTAAAATGCCAAGTAAGAGCGGTGATGCAGCCGTGATGGTTAGGGTATGCGTCTACTCAGTACACCGACTTCTGATGCCTCACCTCTGGCTCTTGGCTCTGTTTTAGAAGATGTAGATGGTAATTACTGCCTTTATATATCTCTGATGTCTTACTATGTTTCAAAAATGTGTTTCCTTATTAATGCCCCAAAGCCTTATTTATGTATTACAGCACTCTATCATTCTCGGATCCCTGTGCACAGACAGAGAAGAAACAAGGTCAGAGACACAGACTGCCATGATTACAGCAGAACATGTCCCTGTCAACTCATTTGCTTTCCCTCCTATACAGCAGCATATAATGAAACACACCAAGGTGTGATTTTCACTTTAAAAACAGAAGAAAAGAAAACAAATGGTGTTTGGAGACATGGTTCCATTGGTGAAGTTCTCACTGCATAAACATGGGCATGGACAAGCAGACATGGCAAGATAGACTGTAATCCCAGTTCTAGGGAGGTGGAAGCCAGGGGAATCTCTGGAACATGCTGGCCAGCAGTCTGGCCAAAATGCTGAACTCCAGGCCCAGTGAGAGACCATGTCTCAAAAAAGAAGTTTGCAAGCAATGTATTTCAACATCTGGCCTCTATATGCAAAGACATCCAGGTTTACATGAACCTACACACACGTACAAACACAAACACAAGCAAGCACAACACACAGAGAACAAATAAAACAACGGAAATCATTTTATAGCTGGTGAAAGACATCCAAAGGAAGTTACCCCCAAACATATCAGTCTTGCAGCAGACATGAACCCAGGCCCCTAAAGCACGAATCCTCACCACGTGCCATGGAAATAAAGCCACGGAATACAAACAGCTATGATTCCCTAAGTTTTTAAAGATTTATTCACTGCCACCAGATAATGCTGACTTACTGAAAAGCTGTAAGTATTTATAAAGTGACACACCGGGCTGATAACAGCAGAGCCCCCCAACCCTGAAGGCTGAGGAACATTTCATTATGGATGCTCCTGGTGACAATCAACCTCAAACCTTATGAGGTAGGCACCTTTTATATTCAAATACAGTTCTGCTCCTAGTGTAGTGTTCGAACCCCTCTTCCTGCCAGCTCACTCTGGAAAGTTTCACTTTTAGATAGTCTTCACACACTGGTAAGGGTTCCCAGGCCCCTGTCCTCATCACCCATACCCCACGGTTCCCACGCCAGCCAAGAGAACACCTGTCCCACCCCACACAAACGCCTACATCTTGGGCATGGCCCCTCTGGGTATTTGCGTTACAAAAAGACATCCTAAGCGATGGCCGTCAACAGATACTAATGGACCCTTTTTTTCCAAATTCCATTTGTCACTGATTTTCACAAATGTTGAAAAGCTACCATGTTTTCTCAAAACAGAAAAGCTGTTGGATTAGGCCATAAGAGAAAACAAAAGTAAGAACTAAAACCTAGATTGTACTATCACACGCAAAGACAAACAGGGGCTCCTATTAATACAGAAAGCTAATTAAGGAAGAAAACAAAACTCAACATCACAGTAGTACTGCAATAACAACCAGCTAAAAATACAAAGGAAAAGCAACTCCATTCATAAAGAGAAATATCACAATAAATAACAACAGCAAATAAAATAGTACTTGAATAAAATTGAAGGAATATCCATTTTAGTTTTAGGACTGGTTAAGTTTATTATAGGTGTGCTAAAGTCATTTTGAATTCATTTATTAATGTAATACCATTCCAATAAAACCACCTAAACTACTATTTTAAGCTGACAAATAATTCTATGGTTCATCTAATACAGATAAACAAAAGATACTCCATAAAGACCAACGACCATGGGGATAGGAAACTACAGGCCATCTAAAACACAGTCCAAGGCCATTGTAATTCCAACAAGGCAAACAGGCTGGGAACAGAAAGCACCCTGAGTAGGAACTTCGTGTACACTGAGGGTAGCATTTAAGGTCAACACAAAAGAAGATTTTTTTAAAGGCATTAGAAAAACTGCTTTTGAAAAATAAGTGCCACGTGCCAATCTCACACCATGTGCCAGAATTAATTTCATGGTCATTGACTACTTAAATAAAAATACAAGAAAATAAGTCTGAATATTGAAATAACCTTGAGACTTTGAAGGAGGTTCTAAGTGCCACTTAAGAGGTATAAACTACACAGAGAAAAGTCATTTAAACTACATAAAAACAACTTAGTACGCTAAAAATAAAATTCCATAACCCAGAGAAACCGTTTTAAGTAGGGAAGTAGGGAAGGTCGGCTGGCAATAAAGGCACCAAAATAAGTTAAAGCATCTAAAGTGTTTGACCCGGCAAGTTTTACTTGTGGGAATTTATCAAGAAGATAATGAGATGGTCGCCAAGATATTAATTAGACATGGCTGTTTACAAGTGTGGATGTGGGAGAGGTCCAACCTTTCAACAACCCTACATTCCACAACGTCGTGCACACCAATAAAATCTGGTGTGAAACACACATGGAAGATGGTATCTGGTGTACACAAAGAGTACGACCCAGACTCACAGAAACACGCATTGGATCATTTCTGGATGGCGCCATTCCACATAAGCTTCCTTCAATTTTAAATGTGTTCAAACTTTCCCGAAATAAACACGCATCGTCCATATCATCTTAAAAGGTAACTGGAGGCAGCAAAAGCAGCAGAGCTATTTTTCAATGTCAAGCCTTCTGGGGGGGAATCATCTACAACGATCTTCTAGAAAGATGAGGTAATGTCATTATTGTAACTTCTCCAAATCAACAAGACAAATGAACAAAGAAATAGAAAAATGAGCAAATACCACAAGTAAAACCCGTTTGTCTAATAAAACATGCAGGGAGAGGGAATTCCAGCCTCACCTATAATCCAAGAAATCTGAGCTAAACCAGCATGGTTACACTGGCAGTGACGGCATGGTTAGACGTGGGCGTTCCCACAGGCTGTAACTAGAAAGACACCTGCAAATATTTTGAAGTCAAATTTTCGATAGGTGCCAGTGCTTGATCAAATAAAGAAGAAAAAATGCCTAAAGAGATAATTGTGGAAAATGCATGAAGGAGTACCAAAAGTGTTCACAATACAATGAGTAAAAATGTAAGCCGCCAAATAATATTATCAGTTTTGTTTTAAAAATATAAAAGGAGGCAAAAATAGGGGGAGAAGAAAGGATAAAATTTTCCACAGTAGTTATATGAGGTAAAATTGTATTTTCCAAATCTTCCATGTAGTAACATGAAGAGTTTTTGCAAGGAAGAGAAAAAAATTAGATAACTCAGGAGTTATTAGCCTTAATTTCTTTTTCTTTCTTTTCTTTTCTTTTTTTGAAACTAGAAACATGAAACAGCTGTTTCTCCAAAGATGGTCTTTACCAGTACAAAGAAGACCACAGATAAAAGCAACGTAAAAAATAAAACTCCCATAGCAGTAG
Source organism: Mesocricetus auratus (assembly GCF_017639785.1). Classification (NCBI taxonomy): domain Eukaryota; kingdom Metazoa; phylum Chordata; class Mammalia; order Rodentia; family Cricetidae; genus Mesocricetus; species Mesocricetus auratus. Next base: position 36,447,574 of record NW_024429198.1, read on the forward strand.
CAGAGTGCAGGCTGGACACAGAGCAGAGCCCTGACTTAGTGGCTGTGCTCTCCCTGAGAAGAGCTACCTCCTCCCTTGAACCTCCAGGGGCTGGTGCACAGCAGCCTAGCCACAGCCAGAGCCAGAGCCCCTGCCACACATGCTGGGTAAGAATCGGGACTATTGGGTTGGCCCCTCCCACGTCTCTCACGAGGAATCTCATTCAAGATGGCCTCGTTCTCTCCAGGGCCCGCATGTCTGGTTGTAGCATTGCTATGAACTCTGAGTTCCGATGTCTGGGGCCCGATGGCCTTTGTTCTTCTAGCAGAATCCATGAGTTCTCTAAGTAATTACGAACTACCTTCTGCCAAGACCAGGGGCCCTGGGTAAAGAATGGTTCTTTCCACTTCCATGAAGGGACGACCCTACCTCATTGAAGACAGACCAGCAAGGGAGACAGATTGATCGCTCCCTAGCTGGCTAGCTTGTCAGTCACCCATTCACTCAGCAAACACTCACTGTCCAGTTGGCTAAGCCCTGTCCAGGGCAGTGGAAAGGGAAATGGGCTCCGACTCCCAGCTGCCCTGGCTCCAGCTGGAGGGCTGGTCTAACAGTGCCAAGAGCAGAACTGGCAAGGATGACAGCTGGTCACTGCCGTGGAAGGACAGTCCATAGACAGCATCAAGCACTGGGAACTCCAACCCACCGGCAGCCCTTCCAGGCCCTGGGTTGGGATGGGGGAAGGGGAGACGGCATGACACTTTGGGGTGTACAACAGTAGACTGTTGAGATTCCTTACCGATGGGTGGAGCCCAAGCAGAATTCAAGCTGCACCTCACCCTGTGCAGACACGGGAACAGGCCTTAACTCCCTGGAATGCTGTTGTGAGTAAACTCTGGCATTTGCACTGTTTGCCTGGTCACAGGTGCTGCCAATCACCAGCGCTTCCCTGAAGGGACCACGTATAGAAACCGCCTAGCCCAGGCCTGGAGTGCACTCAGGACAAGGCAAGAGGAGCACCATTTTAAATGACTGTGCGGGAGGCAGAGGCAGGCAGATCTCTGTGAGTTCAGGACAGCCAAGGCTACACAGAAAAAAAAAATTAAAAAAACAAATAAAAAAAAAAAAAGACTGCGCAGCAGGATGGAGCTGCAGCCACTGGCCACCCACAAAAACGTCCTCTCCCTTTTATCCAGTGGTGGGCCAAGGTTCCGGCCTGCCGGAAGGGGACCTGGGAATGGCCTGTAAACTGCTGCTATGACACCCTGGCTCCTGCTGACATTTCCAGACCTGTAATAAAGAACCCCAGGCTGGGTCTCCCAAGACACCAAGGCACAGCAGAGAATGCAGATGCAAGAGGGTATAATTAGATGGCCCTGCTATGCAGATACATGATGCCCAGTGAAGATAGAAAATATAAGTGAGCATGTAAACACGCACATGTCACACTGAACCAAAGCATCCGCTTCCTAAAATGTGTATAAAATGAATTCCAAATGAGGAAAAAAAATTTTAATTAGTGGCTGCTCTATTTCTTTCATTTCAACCTTCCATTAATATGGGCCAATTAACTGTCAAGTGTATTTACAAAGATATCTTTTTTTTCATTTTCTGCTCCGTATTTCTAAGTTCACCATTACTCAATCTATCCAATAATAAAACAACCTTTGGGTTATATAAAATAATGAATGAGAACCTAAGCAGTCCCAAATTAATGCTGGAAATACACACATACACACACACACACACACACACACACACACACACACACACACACACACACACAAGAGAAGTGTGGAAGAAACCAGTAGGCCAGAATCTGTTACGTCCTAGACACACCTTAAATTAATCCAATTCTATCACATTCCACAGCCACAATGGTCACATATTTCTGAAGGAAAAGTCCTCATTAAAATCCAGCATAATTACTACGTCAGGCCCAGGTAGGAATTTTACACTTGAAGTAGAATGCAATTATTGGAGCCACTGATATTGTGACCAGTTGCCCCCTGCTGCTGTTGGTGAGCACACAGAAGCCTGTTTGCCTAGACACTGTCTGAAGCATTAAAAAGAGTTTTGTAAGCCTTCATAGAGCTCCTCAGAAAACCAGCTCTAGAAGTTTCTCTCCTCCCAAATTTCCTCTGGGAATTGAGTTGTCCCTGTTCTTTATCCTTTCATTTTGGAAAACAATGTCTTGCTTCTCTGGTTTTCCAAATGCCACCGGAAGCTTGGGATTTACTTTCACTTTGCCTGCACTGTGGCCCAGAATAAATAAAACCTTTTTCATTGTAATTGAACAGGAAGTTTAAAAAAATGAACTAAAATCTAAGCTTTAAACACACACACACACACACACACACACACACACACACACACCACGCGCGTGCAGCAACAAGTACATTTAATAACAAGGTCATGGATATTTTCGTACTTCGCAGGCAGGACTAAGCTGTACTCCTCAGCCGTGTGGCAGCACGTAGGAGCTCACACTCACGTGTGGTTTCCTTTCCAGGTCTCCCTTCTGATTATACGAAATACAGAGAACATTAGCAAAATTTGGAAAATGGTTTCACCTTGTGATCAGAAAACCACCTTCCTAGAACAGGCTTAACAATGCAAGCCCGAGTTTCACCAACAGAATGGGGGACAGGGTGCTTTCCAAACTGAAATTTCAGGGAATAACTCTTTCCTGTGTGAGATGAGTTTAGGGCGAGGCATTTCAGGCAACTGCCTGTGACATCTGCTTGAAGTCATCACGGCCGTTCCGTTCTGCCATTGTACAATCTGCTGTTTAACCAGCTCTTCCTGCAAACGCATGAGGAGATGGCATATTTAAAACCAAGGGCAAAGGGACTCTTGCATGAGGGAAGAACGGGGCCTCACTCCACCCAGGCAGTGCATCCTCCTCCAGGGCACCCAGACCGGCCACATGGCCCATCTGGGGCTGGCCACATGGTTCTGGCCTTCCTGCCACCGTACGTCATCTGCCATTAAACACTGGCACCTGGTGAAGGCAGAAAGGAGGCTGAGGTGGCTTGTGAAGCGAAACCCAGGGTGTTGCTTGCTGCCAGCTCACCACCCCTGGGTAGAAATGCCCACAACTGTTCTCTCTGAATAAGGAAGGTATGTTAAATCCCGTGGGCTGGAGCAGAAGGATTATTCAGGCACCAGAGTACCTCCCTAACACTGCAGGCTCCCCCGTGGAATAAATCCTACACTCCCTCTCACTCCATGGCGTTTCCAAGCAGGGCTTTAGTCCTCCATTATTGTGAATGTTCTTTGGCCCACAGCAAAAAATATTGACAAAATTCCGCTTTGAAGACAGTTATTGTCTCTGTGTACTTGATAGCAGCCTTCAGAAGTTCACCTGCTGGCATTAAATCCTTGAGTTTGGGTGAGCAGAGAGAAAATTTGCCACATCTCAAGCCCCTGCACTGTACCAACAGCAAATCAAATTATTCCTTCAATTAAACTAGCTTTGTGCCTAAAAGAAGGAAGGGTCCCACAGGCTTTTCCCCTGTGAGAACAACGAAAGCCATCGTCCTTTCTAAGCCCCATGATTCTAGAGTGATCTAAATGGCTTAGTGTTTTTGGGTGCTACAGCTCATAAAATTAAATCTACTATAGAGATTTCAGCTGCACTGTGTGCTCTGAACTGGCAGGCAACCCTGTATCGAGCCATGCTTTGGGGTGCACTTGGATCAGCCTGAAGTAGGTCTTTCTGTCTCTGTGTGTGCATGTGTCTGTCTGTCTGTCTCTGTTTCTTTCTCTCCCTCTGCTTCTCTCATTACCCATCCATGTCTGTGCACCAACAGCATGGCAATCAATGGCACTCCATTCATTCCTGCTGAACACTGAGGCCACTGTCATCCCATGCTCCAGAGGGGTGGGGGGGGGGTAGCCTCCATGCATGCAGTCCACTCACAGGACTTGTTGCTTCAGTCATGAATCCATACACAGAGGCAATATTTTGAAAACACTGTGGTAACACAGCCCTGGGCAGCTCATGCCCTGGGAGACAACTTCCTTCCAGAGAGGTGGAGCAGCCTTGGATGGGAATGCCCAACTAACCAATGTTCAACTCTCCTTGCAAAATGTCCAGCTCAGAAAAGCAAAATGTGAATGGCCCTCTCTGAGAGCATGCTCAGATCACCATGAAGGGCCACAAAGGATGTGAACACATGTTCCTAACCTTCCCACAGTGCTGCTTGGGAGTCCTGTTGGCAGGAGTCAGATATAGTTTCGACCCACGACTCATCCCCAAGCATAATCAGAACCATGCTCAATGAAAGAAAACACAGTGTTCCCTCTGTTGTTCATAAAAGGAGCAGGCATTGAAGAATTCAGCAACTTCTGATTATGAATAACTGGTGATGGAAATTAAATGGCAGTTATTCTATAACGAAGCTGCAGACAGGGAAACGTCACTCGCTTGTGACTCTGCTACCTGTCTGGATGAGACAAGGAGCCCTAGACTGAAAACACAATCTGTAGTTTGAACAGGCAAAGTTTAAAACAGCAGAGGGAGAGGATTTCACTAAAAATTAGCCAGGATAAAGCGAGAAATTCCAGGAGCTTTGAAAATCAAATATCCTTAGAGTTAGTGGGGGAGCGAGCGGGAAGGTGGGGGTTCTGAGGTAGAGCTTTGAAAACAGGATGTAGCGTCCAAAGAACTCAGAAGACAATAGCCACCCATCACCACCATGTGGCTTTCCAAACTCAAGGGTCCATGTAAACGCCCCCCTTTTACAAAGGGCACACTGAAGCACCGTGCACCGCTTGCTTCCGTAGCTGTCGGCAGCCCTGGCTGCTTTCCTAAAGCCAACTTCTAAAAATATCAAGAGGAGTTCACCCCTCTGCTCTTCTCCTTTTTTACCTAAAGGCAAAAAAGTAAATCCAGTTTCTCTTCACAGATCTGTAGGCCTGGTTTTAATTTGTGCAATAGTCCTTTTGATAACAATGCCTAGTTAAAACATCCATTAAAAGTCTGCAGCAGGCATTTAATGGGAGGAAAATCTAATAGGGCTCTACTGGAACTCCTTCATTAACTTTTAAAAGAGTTTTCTCCAAGAGCGCTGGGCGGAGGTGAGGAGAGATGGAGACAGACAGACAGTCACAGAGGAGATGGGAGCGGTTACATACCCTGCATACTCCAGGCTGAGTTCTCTGAAAAGAATTAGGTTAAATACTCTTTCCTTTCTCAGTCATCTAAAGCAACTCTTACTAGAATAAGACCTTAGCCACTGTCTACACATCACAAAACTCGCAGGTATAGTCCTCCTGCGAGCACCAAGGACCGCAGCTCAACAAGAGAGTAAGCCTTCGTGGAACTCTAGAAGGGTCCCGGAGTACCACGGCTTTAGTAAAACCTCAAAGGCCATATGGAACTGCAGAGCTTTCCTCCCAGGAAATGGCAAGGAGGCTGGCGTGGAATGCCCTCAAGAAGAGAGACCCCTGCCTCAGGCTCTGGTCTGACAACACATGCAAGTGAAAGAAAACAGGCTTGTGACTCCTGCTCCAAGGCCTGCCTGGGAACTTGGGTCGGCTCATCCTCCTAGGGCTGAATGAGGCATGGGGTCAAGCCAGTGTGACATGACATTGGTTAATACATGATACTTCCAGCACAGATGCTCTTCCACTACAGCGAGGGAGCCAACAACAGTGGGAAATTTCACTTCCATCAGGACTTACTAGAGCTTGGTGAAACCCAGGGCTCCCACGCAGGAGCCGCTACCACAGCTCAGTCCCAACCTGCCCTCACCTGCTGTCTGCTCACTCCTTCCTCACTTTTTGAACTCGGCAACCTCATCATCCTAGCCACCCTCACCTGCTCCACACTCCCTGCAGGATCTCTTTACTTACTAGAAATTTACCGTCTCTTTCTTTCTGATATGTTTTCCACTATTACCAAGCTACATGGGTTTAGAATGGCGTGGCCCTGTTTTTCCATGAGCCCTGCCCCATCAGGAATGTACGTTATGTTATAGCTAAATGTCTGCATGGAGGACCTATTAATAACTTTGAGAAAAGGCAAATTTATCCAAGTTAAACTCAAAGGAGGGCTATGTACACATCTCTGGGCTCCTGGACTAATTTAAGATTGCTAAGTCACAGGATTTATATCCCAGATGAAAATGTATAGTGCATGTCATTCTCTAGGTTTGAACATTCCTCAGCTATTCCTACCACATCTGTCAAAAAAAATTCCAGTATAAACATGGCAGGTGAGGGCTCTCTGGGCTGCTGTGTAAAACCACAAATCTGCTTTATTCACCCGGCTGCATAACAGCCACCACTTTTCAAAGACCCCTTATCTTCTCACTTCCCCTCACCCTGGAACCTACCCAGACAAGCATCTTTCTGGGCTAACTCCCTGTGACAAGTCATCTGAGACTATCCATGTCATCTTGCTTTACTGAGAAACATTTGAGGGCTGGAGAGATGTCTCGATGATTAAGAGCACTAACTTCCCAATCACAAGGACCAGAGTTCAGATCTCAGTGTCGATGTTGGATGGCTCACAACTGCCTGTAAATCCAGTTCCAAGGCATCTGACACCCTCTTCTGGTCTCCATGGACACCCCCAAGTATGCACATGCACATATACATACATACATACATACATACATACACACACACACACACACACACACACACACACACACGCACGCACGCACACACACACTTTGTTTCTTAATTTATTGAGAAATGTTAGCATGCGTGCCCTTTTGTCCCCTGGAGATGTGAATGCATTCAGACCTGTAACTGTTGCATCCTCCAAACATGCAGTAGAGAATCTTGGACATGGAGATACTCACATAGGTTGAAGAATGAACAGGAAGCCTACAGAGCCACTTATTCTGTGAATTGTCCTCTAACCCCACAACTGACATAGGAACCCAAAAGAGTGAAATGGGTTTGTCTGATACTCCTACAGGCTCTGCATACCCTGAACAAATCAGAAACCCATGCAAAGACAGTCACCCACCCAGGTACCCTGCACTTACATTTCTCAGGCTATCTCCAGGGTTAGGTGTTACTCAGGTTTGCAAACTCCCCCTCCTCCATGTGTGCACTCTAGGGAATACCAGAACCAGTATACAGGTTAGGGTTACAATTGTTTGCTGGTGAAGTCCCTCAGTGTAGGGAGGAGACACAGCTATAAAAGAGGAAGGGAGGGATTTCAGGGTCTAGGCCACAATCTGTCTCAAAGTGGTGACTTAAAAGTTACCAGAAAACCAACACAAGGTCACAAAATCCAAGCAACCCAACCTTATTCAACTACCAACTACTGCTGGCAGCTGAGCTGTTCCCACCTGCCCTGTCACCAGATGGAGCAAGAAACACTCTCCTAATACCAATGCTGCTGTTGCTGCTGCAGGATCCTGGACAAGGGATTTCTCAGCTATTTAATGTCTGTGGTTGATGTGTCAGGCATCGGACCATTTTGTCAAAGGTTGATACCAGCAGGAATAGTTTTGCTATTCAGTTGTCAAGTTTTATGGAAACATATTCAAAATGACAAGTGATACGCCCACTTACTGACCTCTATTCCTTGGAGATGTTCCACTGAGTCATATTACAAGTTTCTTGATGACAATTGGGGGTCCCTTCTTTTGTCTCACCCTCCCACCCAGTGAATGTGCAGGGTTTCCTGGAGCTGTTAGTCAGCTCTGTAGACACAGCATGTTGTCCAAGATCAGCTGACCCTTGTCAGTGAGGGGTCACAACACCATGCTCAAAATACCAAGGAGCTAAGAGAAACACCTAGTCACTTGGTTATTGCCAACAATAACTACTGGGCATCAAGCCTAATTCATACACCCTGAGTAGATTTATAATTCAAAAGCACTCAAAACACGATAGCTAGTCTTCAATGGAAATTGCTACCAATGAGAATTGCTCATACAATTTTTCTATGTGGTGACTCTACAGGTTGAAGTTTCCTCCAAAGTCCAGGCCCTCCCAGAACCTCACGGTGTTACTTTCTTTAGAAGCAGAGTCTCTGCCAATGCCATTAGCCAAGTGTAGATGACATCATACTGAATGTTACTGGTCCTAAATGCAATAATCTGTGGCCTTGGAACAAGAGGTCAGGGAGTACAGTGGCCACATGAAGGCAGTGACAGAGACAGGGGTGGTACACCAGAAGTCAAGGAGAAGGCCAAAGCCTGCCAGAAGCCACAGGATGCAGAAAGAAGCAGGGAGGATCATCTGCTGGAGCCTACACAGGGAGTGTGGCTGCCCATGTGTTGACCTTCAACTTATGGACTCCAGGACCAGGAGAGAATAAATTCCTTGTTTCATTACTTGTGTAAGGACTAAACCCTCTTCAAATTTTAAATGCTTATCTCTACATTAATGTGATTTAAAGAAGAAATCAAAGATGTAGCTAAGAGACCTGTCAACATCATGCAACAACACTGGTAGCATAGATGCCCAACTACAGACTAAAATGGCCAGGGTGGTCTATTCCTATGTGCATTGTCCCTTCCAGGTCATCCTCTTGTCCTCCATTTCCTAGTTCAGGGTAGAGAATCTGCCCTGACTTGCAAGGCAATGAGTAGTTTCCAGGATGGGCCCAGGATCCAGCCCTAGCCAAAAATATTATGTCTTTTCAACTACATGCTGATATGGGCTTACCTTCTAGAGGAGTGCTTCCCAACCTTCCTAATGCTGTGTGTGACCCCCAACCATAAAATTATGTTGTTGCCACTTCATAACTGTAATTTTTCTACTGTTATGAATTGTGGTGTAAATATTTTTGGAGACAGAGGCTTGGCAAAGGGATCGTGACCCACAGGTTGAGAACCACTGCTCTAGTGTGTCCTGCTAGAAACGGGACAAGAAATGAGAACTCCTGAAACTCCAGAAGCAATGAAGCCCAGAAGAAGATTTAAAGACTGCAGATCTACTAACAGGTCACTCTTATGAGACCTGTTTATGACTGCATCCCCACACTCAGTTAGGGGAAGGCCAGTGTGTGGAGCCCCACAGCTGTGTCCCAAAGCCAGGGCACATGGTGACAGTACTATCAACATGCCCTACAGAGACTTCTATCTCAATATACCAAAACAGTCACTTCATACAGAAAACATTCCATGGGCCCCCATCCTACCATTCAATAGATGGCAGATTGAATGGCATCGTAAGATGATAAGTCTTACTGAACATGGAGATGGTCTGTGTTCTGTGACTGTCCCAGCACTGTGAACTGGGACCGTTCTGTTTCAGGATCTCACAGCGGGAGGGAAAGTGATGCTAACAACATGAGAAGCTTCTTTATGCAATGCTAATGCTGCAGCACTCACCACCAACCTCAGGGGTCAGAGGGATTCAATAAGCCACACAGTGCCCACCAGAGAGGCAGGCAGCATAAGACAACACCTTCAATATATACAAGGATCTACGTAACTGACAGACCCACCAGGGATAGCCAGGGACAGGATGGAAAACAGCATTGTTATTAGAGAAGGACAGCCGTGGTGGTAACCAAGAAGGGTGGGACACTGTGGGACACAGCATAAATGACCAAGGCCTTTAAATTAAATACATGGGACCTTAACCACTTTGCAAACCATAATGTTTCACCGGAATTCTGACATTTTGACAGTGGAATTCTATATATCATACTCTCAAAGCATCTCACAAAAACTCTAGACTTGACCAGGAAGGGGTGGGGGGAGACAGACAGAGACAGAGATAGTGAGAACATGTGTGTACATATATACATATGTGTGTGCATGTGCAAGTATGTATGTGCACATATATGTGTATGGTGTGTGTGTGCAAATGGGCATGTAGTAATTTCTTTTTCAAACACTAACTCACTGTCCTTGAAATTTTCATAAGCATTATTTCTAAGGAAAGACTGACATGCCTAAAACCACATGTAAGAGAGAAATGGAGGGGTAGTCTTTGAACATGAAATTCCATACTACAGACAGCAGTAAAACGGGTTTAGATTTGCTTGGTAAAACCACAATTTACTTTTTTTTTAATGTTAGACTCTCCAAGGATATTTATATTTCCTAAGGTCAAAAGTTCACAATTTATCTTTGAAGGATAAATTCTACCACTGGGTCCAAGGAGAGGAGTGTTAAACACTTTAATCCTATTTTTCCCATATTCATAACAGATGACAAAGAAAACCAGAGAAACAAATGGCCCTGCCACAGATGGAGAACTGTCAAGAAATATGGGGTTTTCTCACGACAGGAAGCAGGCTGGGTGCTTGCTCTGAGTCTGTTCTTTCTAGCAGACATATGTATGTCCTATGGAAGGAAACGGAGACTTAAAATATATTTTTTAAAAAGAACTGGGACCTTACTCTCACTCAGAGATATGTTCAAGGGAACAATAATTTTTTTCACAACTAATAGGCTAAAGGAAATTTTAATTTTGGAAATGAAACAAATGCATGGTTGAGGTCTCATCATCTTTCCAAAATAAAATCAGTCTCACCACATGGGTCAAGAAAAGCTACATGCACACACACACACACACACACACACACACACACACACACACGCACACATGAATATACATGTGCACACACATGTACATACGTGACTATACCCTGCACTAAATATACACCCTGTACTAAATACACTAAAGGAGTATAGCTTTGAATCTCCTTTTAAATTTGAATTAAAAATAATTCAAACAGAACTTTCCACTGCTACTGTGTTCGGTGGCTCACGCCTGTAAGTGCAGGACTTTGCTAAGGCAGAAGGATAACTTTCAGTTAGAAGACAACCTGGGCTATATAGTGAGGTACAGACCACTCCAGGCTACAACATAACAGACTGCCTAAAATATTTCTTTTAAGAAATGAAGACAGAAATACTGTCAACTACACAGAAAGTTAGACAATTACCTTAAGAAACAGGACTCAAACAAAGACGGACATACTATGTGACCTCAATGTCTCAGAGCCTCTTTATGGGACCCTTCAGGAATGGGGCCATGGCTGGGGAAGCTGTAGCCTGCTCCTCTTCCCTCCCCTCCCCCATTTCCCAGTGGCATGACAGGTAAAGAAAGACACCACATCTGAAACAAACAGTCTCAACCATTCCTGTTACCATTTCTAGCAGACTGGGCTGTCTTTCTATGGAGCTATAACACACAGGGAAACATATGTCAGGCAGCTCATTAATAACGATGCATTATTTTTGCTGGGTTTGACTTTGTAAGATTTGCTGCTTGTTGTAATTTCTTTTCTCACATGAGTCACCCTTGTACATAATACACACAATCCTGTGTTTTTCTAAAAGACACCCTTCAGAAAATCCAGGGTCCTTACCCAGCACCATGCATGATGAAAACACAGGCTATCTGGTCCTTGTCTCACACAGGTAATCCTGTGATGTCATTCACTCCACTGAGTGAACAAAATAAACAGGGTCCACGCAGACTGTCTTCCTAGGACACTGATTTCCTGTCCTAGTTAGCCAGCGTTTAGTAGCAACCCTGGAGCTCCCAGCATGCCTCCGTCAGCAGCCTCAAGCAAGACAAACCAGCTCTCCCCATGGAAGGTCTTCAGAACACCCATGCAGAGGCAGTTCTGTACTGTCCATTCAGTCTACACCGGCATCCTGTCTACTCACATGCAATGCCATTTCCCTTCCCACACTGCACAAGTTGACATTAACCAAAGGCAGGCTAAAAGACCCAAGAAAAGGGTAATGGAGGATACCTAGTTTCTCCGACACTATAACACTGGAAACATAAAAGCATAAACAACGGACGGTGTACGTGTGCATCTATGTGCACACACTCATGAGCTTGTGCACGATGGGTGTGGTTTTGTTCCTATTTCATACATGGGTGCAAAAGGGAGAGTTACCGAAGAGGTGCGGGAATCAGGGGGACACGCAGCGGTCAAGAACAGATCGTAAGGCCCCAATTAGCCAAATGTCCACGGCTTACAACCTAAGGGAACCCAGGAGCTACGGTGCCTTTGCTTCCACTCCAATACCATCCCCTACACCACAGCAACCCAAAGTGGCGCCGAGACAGACACAGGTCCAAGAGGGAAACATTCAGACCCGCAGACAGTTTCAGAAGAATGAGTCCCTTCAGGGCTCCATTGCCGGTCCTACTCTGAAGGAATCTCAAATTCTATAACCCTCAGTATATAAACAGCGACAATAATGGGATCCACAGGAAAATTAAATTATATACTGCAAGAAGGGCACCGGGGATCTAGTTGGCTAAGCCAGGGAACATCACTGCTTCCCAGCCACTGCTCTTAGCATTGCATTTACAAAGGTACCCAGAAGTCGGGGGCCATAGCCGAAGGAAGCCACGCCCAACACTGAGCAACTGAATGGCTGAATTCAGCTCTCCCTTATTTTCTCTTACGGGTGCGTGGGCAAGGGTAGTATGTGCTTGTTTATGTTGGCGTGTGCTTCTGTGTGTGCACGAGAGGTGAGCGTGCACGTGGAAGCTAGAGTTCAGTATCAAACACGTTTCTTCTTTCCTCCTCTACCTTCCTTCTTGGCACAGGGTCTCTCACTGGCCTGCGGCTGGCTGATTATGCTAGACTTGCTGACCAATGAGCTCCAGGGGTCCTCCCATCCCTGCTTGCTCAAGCATAGGATTTCAGATAGGTCTACAATGCTGCCCCCCGCCTTTACCTGGGTATGGGGCATCTGAACTCACACTACAGGATAAGCACTTTCCTGTATATCTTCCCCTGTACACTTGGGTTTTCTTTTTAACAGTCTAACAATCCAAAGTACAAATGCAACAGCTGTACCTTGACAGCAGGCATTCTGTCTCCAGGTCCAGCTTCCAGAGCAGGAGGCTGAGGAGGCCCCCACCAGGAAGAAGTGGGCTTTCAAGACACATGAAACTGTTGTGAAGGGTCTACCTAAAGGACCATGCCCACAGACCTTTATGAGCCCTGAAAGGTGAAAGCAAGAGCAAATGAAACCTACACATATGGCCAGATAAAGGCTGAGTATACTAGCATCCGTGGATACCAGTGGTGTAGCATGGGTACACCTTGGGCAATACATCACCCCCTGACTAGATACAGATATGGATGCTGGGGTTGGCAATGAGCTTAGGAGAGCCCCCACTATCTAAATCACAGCTCAGTTTCCCCACCTGAGAATGGCAGAGCTGAGAGAGGAGATGCCAGTGGCTAGCCAGATGGTAGAGAAAACTGGGAGTTCCCAGTGCCAGAGACAAGGGGTGGTGAGCTGCTGAGTTATGCGGAGGCAAAGAGAAGAAGGCAGGTGAGATAAATTGGAAAATGGATTTTTTTTGTTTCACACATTCAATCCTGATAACATTTATTTCATTACTCAATGAGATTTTTACATCCAAGGGATGCATAATAAAATATCTTATATAAAGTTAATATTGATAACCACTTTAGTCTTCGACATGCTCTTGCCATCCTGTGAGAGCCATTATCCTAAGGACCCTCTTCATGATTTTTCTTTTCCCGGGAACTGTCTGGAAACAAGCACACACTCGAAATAAGTATTTATTGAATAAATAAACCAATGGATGAGGCAGCAATGGAAGAAACAAGCAAATGAACTTACTCCGTGGTTAGGATCAGTGCCAGCCACAGTGTCTCCATTTACAGCTGAGAAATCGAACATTTAGAGATACACAGAGATACACATGACCCTCTCTCCACTCCCGTGTTCTTTCCAGTACACAAACTGGGGCCCCTCAGAAGATTCCAGAAAGGCAATAATGAGAGTCAGAGACCCAGGGCCATATGCCAAGAAGCCAAGGGGGTTATATGTTTAATGTCAATATTTATTTCTTATTTACATCCCCAGCTTGTTCGAGGAGGATTTAAGGCAGCTTGATTTATGCTCAGGAAGGCTATGCTGATTAAAACCTCACGTTTGTGTACATGAGATAATGTGTGTAAAACACCTCGCAGCACCCTTGAGGCACCCCCGCTTCACAAGCCCCAGAGATCCTTGGCACTGGGACCTGTGCTTTTATTATGGAAAAAAAGAAAACTAATAATTATTTCTCAGTTAAAGCAGTTTCTCAGCAGACAAAAATCTTTCAGTGCTCTGAGTCTACTGAGAAAATGAAATCAAAGGCGCTGCGGCATACCACAATATCTAAAATTTATTGTAAAAACCATCTAAAATATCACAGAAACAATTTCTCCCTTGAGTGTTTTATGAACAGCAAATGCGAGGAGGAAAAATATTTTTACAGATACCTTGAACTAAGCTTGTAGAAATATATCTGTGTGCGAGATTATACCATATTTAACAGAAAAGCTAATGGTGACATGAAGAACCACTCGGCATTTTCTTAATTCAGCTCGGTAAAAACACGTAACAAAGGCCATCTCAGGCACAGCTCGCTGAGGGGAAAGCCTTACACACAGATGTGCAAAGTCTGGACAAGTCGGTCAGTATCCCTGCCCATAGCCACCAGCCCATCCTCCGGAACCATATATATAATGACTTATTAGACTTGGGAGCAGTTGTCCTCTAAAGAACACAAAATGCTACAAAATAACTTAAAACGGAGGGTACTTTACAAAAAAAATGTGTTTATCACTAAAAATTGCTGAAAAGGGGGTGTCAGAAAGAGAAGAAAATGGACAGAAAGAAAGATGGAAGGTGGGGAGAAGGTGCCGAGGAGAGGAGCCAGTGACAGAAGGCACGGAGTGCAGAGAAGCCTGCCCCTGTCCTTCCTACATGAGGCTCCGCGAGCTGCCACATTTCTACCAGGCCCACAACCTCTAGCTCTGGTGGTTATGACCGCAACCGTGATTGGCCAGTGGATATTCACTAACTGCTGGCAGGAAAACATGCCCCCCCCAGATTTGCAGGGTTCATGCCAGCTCGGGTCTGCTACGGAGTGAGGGGTCCATTAAAAGTAAACATCTTAACACTGGTAAAGGAATGGAACTCGGGACAAAGCCCTTAGCGTAGCAGCCTCTGTACTACAAAAGGCTCTGAAGGCAGCAAAGAGGGCCTGGTTGTGTGCAAATAAGTCTACTCACATGCCACCTACAGGGGTGTCTCTCTCTCTCTCTCTCTCTCTCTCTCTCTCTCTCTCTCTCTCTCTCTCTCTCTCTCTCTGTGTGTGTGTGTGTGTGTGTGTGTGTGTGTGTGTGTGTGTGTGTGTGTCTGTGTCTGTGAGTGTTCCTGTGCACACATGCGTGTTTAGAAATTGATACTGGGTATCTTCTCTGATCGCTCCCCACTTTAACCTTTGAAATGGTTGCTCTCACTGAACCTGGGGCTTCCTGCCTCAGATACACTGGCTGTTACAGGCCCTGAGCTCTGCCTCCATCCCTGGTGTTGGGGTTACAAATGCTTACTGCTGCACCCAGGTTTTTCATGGGTCCTGAGGATCAAACGCAGGTCTTTCTGCTTCACCACCAGACACCTTACCCCAAGCCATCTCCACAGACCCTAGGGCATTTAAAAGCCTGGAAGAAATCAGTTCCCAACCAGTTGCTCAAGGAACATCTTCCCCACCTAGCAAGCTGTGTCTACTCCAGAATGACTCAACAACACAAAGTGCAGAACAGCACAGCATGAACCCTTTGCAAGAAGCGCACGCGGTGTGTGTGATCAGGAAGGCCGTGGACTGCGTGCAGTTTCTCTCGCACTGCTCTGAGCCACTGAAGCTACCTCGTGTGGACCCACTAGAATGACACGCTCTGCTCTGCTCCAAACTCAAAAGGACCTCAACACATCTGGGAACCTCCAACATGCAGCACTGGTGATTCAGAGCCACAGACCCAACGCCAGCGCAAATGCTAGTCCGTTCCTTGCAGAGCTCGCCTGCCGCACAACACAACACGCGCCGTTTAGTCTTGCTGCTGCACTTACATGTTCAACTCAACGCACACAGCAGCAGATTCGTTAGGGGAGATTTGCGGGGTTTTTTCCCCTAAGACAATCAACCTATAATTCCAACCCCCCAAAAAAGTGAGGGAAAAAAGATCACATGCTACAAGACATACAAGAATACACTGGAAGTAAACACGCCTCCATATTTCTATATATTCAACATAACAGCATAATGTTTTAAATAGATGGCCAAAAAGGCTTTGGGGCTACACACTTTTGTGTGGGGATATAGAGCAAAACTCCAAGGAAACCTCCCACCATGGCAAGAAGCAGAAAACCAACCCAGATTTCCAGGTCTGTGAGGCCATGCGAGGCCCCAAGAGTAACTACCACCAGGCCTCCAACAGAAGCAGCACTACAGGCCTGGGAAGGTCTGTGAGCTACTGCACGCTGGACAGGACCTCACAATCCAAATGGCTTTGTGAATTGGAGGGTTTCCCCATGGTTTGTTTTCTGTTTTTGTCAACCTGCCTGGCCAGAGCTCAACTAGTAGTAATATCTTTTGCACCCTAACAGAATATTCACACATCATTGTGGGGAAACTCGGGTTCTATTAGGCTAAGAGAGCTGCAAAATGTCAGTGTATTTCACTGGACTGTCTTTCAAATCCAGAGCTGGTAAGAGCACTTGCTTACAATGCATGAATCCCTAGTACCGTGTAAAAAGATCGGCGTGTGTGCCTATAGCCCCAGCAATCTGAGTGTGTGTGAGGGAGGAAGGGAGGAAGGGAAGGAGAGAGGGAGGGAGGGAGGGAGGGAGGGATGGAGGGAGGGAGAGAGAGAGAGAAAAAGAGAAGAGAGAGAGAAAAAGAGAAGAGAGAGAGAAAAAGAGAGAGAGAGAGAGAGAGAGAGAGAGAGAGAGAGAGAGAGAGAGAGAGAGAGAGAGAGAGAGAGAGAGAGAGAGAGATGCTGGCTAACCTGCATAGCCAGAAATGCCACTTGGTTCAGTGAGAGACCAATAAGATGGAGAGATAGAGAAAGACACTCAGACTCAGGTTCACAGGCTTTCCTGGAGTCCCTGAATTCCCAGGCCTCGAATCCAGAAGCCTTGAACAGAAAACTCCCTTTCCTGTAAGAGGGAAATGTTTCTGACACGAAAATACCTATCAGATAAATGCATGAAAAGCAAAATATCTCCATGAGAAGTTGAGTAAGCAAACCACATTTCCAAAAGAAATTTATCTTAGATTTTCCGAAGTATATGTGTGGTGGTGTGAGCAGCCACTGGCAAAACCGAGATGTAGGAAAGATTCCTGAAGACAGGAGTGGAGAAAGTAGTCAATACATCTCTCTTGGCTGGCATTCCCCCGCGCAGTTACACACGAGCAGTAATAGGTCCTTATTGTTCACCAAGATCAGAATCTGACCAAAATTATTAAAAGTTAGCTGCTGCATGTGGTTTCCATTTGTTTGTTTGTTTCTTCTTCCTCATCAGGGATCAATTCTGAAGGCCTGGGGTCTTAAAGTACAGGGTACAGGCAAGGAAGCAGAGCTTAAGCATCAGCCAACAGAATGCAGACATGTCCTCAACGTCAACTTCTAAACCGAGGACAGTGACAGAAGACCTGCATGGAATGAGGACCAATCTCAGGTGACCAGGTTATAACCACAGGAAGACAAGTACGTAGGACAGAACAGAGACCAGCAGAGAGAGCTGGGCTCCGGGCCACACACTCACTGCAGCTTTGGGAGAGGTCTACGGTCTCAGCTGAGAGAGGAGGCAGGTGCCAAACCAGGCAATCATGGGTACCTCTCCTGCCCAAGCGCCCTCTCTACACTGGACATACAAACGACATCACATTTCCTGCCATCCACTACCAACCCAGAAATGTAAGGTAGGTTGCTAACGTGTGTCACCCTGTAAGGTCTTGTCTCCCCCCCCGCCCGCCCCCAAAAAAGTGGATTATTTTAAACCACTATGTAAATCGTGTGGTTCACATTCCTTCCACCAGAGGCAGTGACTATCCTGTGTGTAATCTATCCTATGTGGCACAACTACGGATGTGAGAGAAACGGGCTGTCTAAGGAGCATTTCTGAGCTTCCAGTCAAGGAATTTTCAACACTCTCCTTTGTTCTCCTTTTTTCTGGTGCTAGCCAGGAAGGGCCAGTACCACACCAACAAATCACAGGGAACTGGGGGTAAAGACGACATCTCTTTAATTTTGCACGCATGATGTTCGCAGCCACTAAGGTCATACCTGCGTGTGTTGACTGACAACTTTTCAGCTTGATTCAAAGCAAACAGCTTGCTGGTTTGATTGCCTAGCAACTAAAAATTGATGGATGACCCTTAAGATGAATAACTACCATAAATCACCTCATTCAAACTCTCCAAGAAAAAAATTAAAAAACAATGGTTTTCATGACATTTGCTGCACTCCATAACGCACCGTGATAAATTTGGTCTCCTCGTGGATGCAGAGCCAGGGTTTGCCCAAGTTGAGCCCCTTCAGTTTCTGTGTTTTGTGTTCTTAGTTCTCCACAGATTTGGCTTGTCAGAAACACAGTCCCCTGTGTGCCTGTCAGTCACTCTGAGACAGAGTCGCTGCTGATCTCTCATCCCTAAACACCATTTCATCAGGAAATGGAGGCCCTATATCACAAAGACAGCAGAATGCCCCATACATTAATAACAGTTATGGTATATTTAGTGTAATGACTTGACCTCAACCAACATTACAGACACCATGATTCATATGAATTTGATAAACTACTTCCTGTTTGTAGACATTTCATATGGTCCTAAAAGACCATGAGTGTGCTTTTAACTTGAGGGTAAACACAGACCCATACGTCATAGTAGGAAGAGGTACTCCTGGTATTTGCCCTGTAAAGAATCCCACATTGCCCTACTCAGAGCGAGTCCCAGAAACAATAGGGATGATAGACAGGCCTACATTTTCCAGATGTGACTTACTGTACCTCACCTTGACTCCGAAGGCAATTCTTCTTACCGTCCTCCTTTGTCCTTCCCTTCTTGTTGAACTCCTGTCTTCCTTCTTTTCTTTTTTAAGGTCATGTTTACAAGGAAGGCTGCTTCCTAGTAATCCAACCCACCACCCAATGGCAGTTCACTGAACACAAAATAGGGCCCCTGCATCCTCTTACACCAACACAACCAGCATCCTGGGGCTGCCCACATGAAGAGTCTGTACACTCGCTTGTCCTTGTCCTCAGGTCTGCTGGCACACTCTGTGGAGGGTATCAGTTACTCAGTAATCAAAGCAATGCTTTGACTATGGGCCAAGCACAGCTCAGCTCTGATCGCAGGAGAGAAGAGAGTTCCGCCCTCCCAGAGAGCTGAGATGCACGGGGACATGTGTTCTGATGGGTTTCATGGCATGGCACCTTTTACACTAAAAACTCGTTCACAATGTTAAACAGTTTAACTCTTCCCCCAAAGATGAGCGTGCCCGTCACTGAGAGAAAGTAACTATTTTTGTTCAACTGACTCTACAGTTCAAGAACCCTTCTATGTAGAAGAAACCATGAAGGGCTTACAACATGCTAAGCCATGCTCAGTACCAAAGCCAGAGTGGCCACATGACTCTCTGACCAGGTAACAGACCTACAGCTTGGTGTGGCCTGGCGTCTCTAAGACCATGCTTGCCATCAGCCTTGCTGGTTAGGACTGGCCAGTGTGCCCCACACTGACGCTAAAAGTTCCTATGTCCAGTTTAGGCTCCTGAGATGGAATAAATGAAAACAAATAGAGTGAGCTTGAGGAGCCAAGGGGCCACGGCCCAAGTAGCCAACATGTCTCTCCAGGCACTGGGTACGCATCAGAAACGAGGTGGGCCATCTTGCTGCTTGTGTGTGTCTTTAGGTGTGAATTTCTAAATCCATACCCCAGGAAAAAGGAATAAATCTGCTACCAGGAGCACACAGTCTTTTGACACTGTAACATGATATTGTCATCTATAGAATCTCTGACACTGTAATATGATATTGTCATCCACAGAATCTCTCCTCAACACCAATGCAATAGAGATACAAAAAAAAAAAAAAAACAACAACAACAACCCCGCCATGTTTTAAACAGGGTTACGATTTTGTGTTAACCTGCATTGCTGGCTAATATCCCACATTCAGATCCACACACCATGAGTTAGATATTCTTGTGTCCAGCAAAGCAGTGCAACCTTGCATTTCCTACGAGGGGAGCTAGTAGGCCCAGTGGGATAAAGGACTAACTGTGACAGCTCAGATCCTGTACATCAAACGTCCTGGGGAACTTATAACGAAGCAAACATTGGGAGCCATGCCACATGGAAGCCAGGCAAAGGCCCTGAGTATAACTGGCTGTTTAGACTGCTACTTTGGGCCCTTCCAAATACCCATACATCTCCCCAAACTCCTGACCCAGAATATTCTGGGCTCCATTTGTCTTCTGGCCCACAGCCTTCAAGTCAACACCGTCTTCACTGTCCCCAGACACAAGTGTGCTATCAGTTGTCTCTCTACTCCAAGCACCACAGAATCTTGGGAGGCTGAAGCAGGTCACTGGGAAAACAGCCCTCGGCTCATCCTGTATGGCTATGGATCCTTGTGCCTCTCGGGCTGTCTCGGTTTCTCTGCCTGGCTCTGACCAGCCTTGACCTTCGAGATGGGAAGGAAGAGCAAGACTGGGAGGGCAGGACAATCTGGAGTGCTGTCCCTTTAAGACTGAGATGCTTGTTTCCTCCCGGTAAGGAAAGTAAATCATACTACAGTGAGTTGAGCTTTGAAAAAAGCATCCATCCATTAAAGTTCACAGATCCCAGTTCTCAGGTTGTCCCTCCCCTGGCTGTGTCTCAAGTTACAGCCTTGTACAACCCAAGTCTAAATAATATTCACCATGATAAATGACACCATAACTCCGATATCCACAATCAATCTTTGCTTTAAAGATACATCCATCTTCAATAATGTTGATGGGGATTCTGTAAAATGGGAAACGTGACTGTCTCCCAGCCCCCCTGACGGAGGGGGAGGGAGGCCCTGAGTGATGGCTGTCAGCCCACATCTGGCCACAAAAATAAATTAGCCTTATGTAGACAAATGAAAGGGCCAGCTCTGCCTAGGAAGCAGCCACTCCTGAGCATTGGCTAATTTATAGGACATCTTTCTGGAAAGTTCCTGGCTGAGGCAACAGTCTCCCCGTCATCTCTTTAAACATTCTCTGATGCTGCGAACGACTGCCATGGGGAAGGTCTGTACAGGGCACGAGGGGGCAGGGAGAAGAAAAGTGCTCACATTCCCAGTGCAATTAAAAGGCAAAACTCCTCTCTTCTAAGAGGGGAATATTTTTATTTTAGGCAAATGCTTTTTATATTTTAACACCACTTATCCCCCTGGCCAGTTTGTTGTTGTTGTTGTTTTCTTTCTTTCTTTCCTTTTTGCCTTCTGGCAGTCTTAGCACACAGAGAGTAAATAATTTGAGTGTATAGATGGACCCGGAGAAACTCCTGAGCCTGTTTCACTCGGGACGTGGACCACTGTCTTCTGCAGGCAGGCAGGATGCAGGTTGCAAATGCTAAACAAGCAGGAGAAAGACAGATGTACCAAGTTTTTGGATGTAGTTTCAGAAACAACCTGGGGTAAAACACTGTTAGGAAGGCTCTAAAATAAATAAGATCAAGCTTGCTCCCCTACCAGAAAGCAGTCGCTCTGCCAGGTTCTTCATGCTTCTGACCTTGACCATGGAAGGGGCGCTCAGGGCCACTTAAAACAGGGCGGTGGTTGGGAACAGGCACATACTCCCTGCAGGGAAACAGGGACTCCACGGGGTGTGCTGTCCAGCGCTGCAGGGTGTCTGTTCCCAGGCTGGGAACAATCACCGGTTTGGCCCCAGAGTCTCCTGGGCAGCAGCCACAGCAGCCTGGTCCTGGACGGGGAGGGTTAATTGTGAGCTGAAGGACTTACAGTAAGGCTGGGAGACACAACACACAGGCTTCCTGGCAAGGGCTCGCAGAGGGTAGGAGGGGACTGCAAAATGAACTCTCTCAGGCTTTGAGGCCGCCTTTCCCAAGGCCCAGCCTGGCCCCTTTGATAAATGACACATGTCATTCTGTCAGGGCTGACACTGCAGCTGGGAGGGCTGGTGATGCATGGCTCCATGAAAAGGAAATCAACTTTTTGGCACCGAGTGAGTCTGTGCCCTGCGTAAGGATTGTGTTTCTCAAAAAGTAAAAGATGGACGTAGGACTGGGGGGGCTGGGGGCTGAAAAACAGATTGAACGACAGCTTACACTTAACATAAATTAACCGGGTAATGGCAAAATGTGCTAGCCTGCGATAAATAAAAGCTACATTAGTCAATTATTAATCACACTCTAACTTGTAGCCAGAACCCAGGACTTAAATCTGAGGCCTGAGCTGCCTTACAAACAGATAAGATGGTGTCTGATAGATGTCCACCAAAGCAGGATCAGGAAGGAGTCAAAGGCTCAGTGGGCTCACCTCTGGTAACACATGGAAAGTTCTAAAAACAAGGTGGGGTGAGCAGGGCAAGAGAGACCCACCCACTCCACACAGACACAATAAGGAAAACGAAGCCGGGGCAACTTCTGAAATCTTTCCCTTCAGGACCTATTATATTTTTTCTCAATATTCAAGATATTTACATGCTGCCAATATGTGTTCCTGTTGAGGGGTAATATTTTTTGTCTTGAAAAATCTGTTGCCAGTTTTGAACCTGGACCTATTCAGTTACAACTTTTAACTGATCCCAAGTAAGGGAATTTCCCCAGAGATGGGATTTACTTCAAAAGTTTTTAGCAGAGATTATAATGCCTCCATTTTACTATTCAGCCTGGCACTTGACATTCACGCAGATTAAAGCTCTGAGGCCATCCAAATCCACTGCCCAGCCAAGTGACTTTATGTGTGGCTGAGTCTTAAGCAATCCACAACACACTTACCAACCACCTACTCATAATCACAAGAATGCAGTCACACACATACACACACACACACACACACACACACACACACCCATATACACACCATTGGCCTTAAGGTATTGCCATTTATCATAATAATGAATGAACTATAAGTAATAAAAGCACGATGGGACATAACAAACATGAAGTAAGGCCAGTGAAGAGTCAAGTGCTCTATGCTCTACCCTTGCTGCCATATGAATTCACCAAGCCTTCATCCACAAAACCCTCCCCTCTGGGCCCAGGACAGGGAAGGTGGTAGTTAGCTGTGACCCTGGGCACTCCGCGTTGCTGACCTTACTCCCACAGGGTTGAGGTTCTAAGAGATGCACTGAAGTTGAGAGGAGATTTGTGGTGTTTAAAAGTAAATGCCAAGGTTAAAAGCAAAAGCGTAAAACAGACCAAGATGCACGCCCAGGGCAAAGTTCCTGCACCACACAGCCAACAGGTCATACTAGAAGCTGCAACCGCCAATTGGTAAGCATGGTTCCCTAGCCCCGTGCCTGGCTCGAATACGGTCCCCTAACACTCAAAGCAGTGCCTAACGCATGACAGGTCTTCATTTTTTCCTTAAAAGTGCATTTCCTGTCCACTCTTCCAGGGTAAAGAGGAACACATCCAGGAAGCCAGTGCCCTTATGCCCACACCCATACCTGAGATCCCCTGCCCTACAACTTCCGGGTCTCACATGGGCAGACCCATGTGAGTTCAGAAAGGACCCAAGCTGCCTGTTTCAGCTTGCTTCCCATTTAACAGGTAAAAGTAAACTGAGGTGTTCCCAAAAGCAAGTTCTCTGAGTACTATCAGTTTTTCTAAAAAAAGAAAATTAAATCTGTTGCTTCATATCAAATGTGGCTAAATAAATCACAGAGTTGTAAAATGTAATGCTTTTGTAATTCTCTAATAATAATATAAATGCTTCACCTACAGAGAAGTAAAGTGAGGCCTGGCAAAGGAAGGAAAAAAAAAATCTGCGACAAAGACCCAGACCTGCATCTAGTGGCTAATATTGCCTACAACACCCAGATACACTCAAGAATTGATTGTTTTTTTTTTTATTAAAGTCAACCTCCTTAATGGAAACACATGCAATTAATAGACAGGTTTCAAATCCAGTGAAAATGTTTTAAAAGCCACAAAACCCAATGACTTCTTCTAAGAAAGAGCATGGCGGGGGGTGGGGAGCGTGAGGGTATACGTGAAAACATAGGCTGGTTGAACACCTCCCTTCCTCCAGCTGAAAAATAATTTTTCTTTGGTCCATAAAAAATTGAGATAGTGTGCAGAATGTTTATATACGACCCAGGTCTCCCTTTAAAAGGTTTCTACTTTTACTTTATGACCTGTCCTTGATTTGACACTTCCGCTCATCAGAAAGGGATTTATAAAATAATCCTGAAGGTGAGGAGAAGACATCTGTCAGGGACTGGCTGGGTTTCATGACGCGAAATGTAAGAAGAGAAAGAAATCCTGCTAAGCTCTCTTTAGTCACCAATAGACATCAAAGGTAATAATTAAAGAAGACAGACGTCATAAAACATGAATTTATGTCTATTTTAATAATGCACAAGTGGCGTAGTGTGTAAAATATCTATTAGGTTGAAAGAACATGAAAACGTTTCGATATGGGGGGGCGGAATCTATGTTTTGTTTTGGGATATTTTCCCTTCCTTACAGAAAGTGAGGATTTTTTTTTCACAAGTTTAAAGTGAAGTCTTTCCAAACCTTTGCCATCTGTGGGTACATGAACTATGAATGACCCCGAGTGATTTGCGCTCAGCTGAGAATCCCTTAGAAAGCTCGGGAAAAAGTATCATTAAGAATGACTGATGACTGTCAGTCATGGTTGACCTCATCCAGGCTTTGGTCTCTGCCTCAGTAATAAGCTGCCCTTTATTAGTACCAACACTCCATAAAGGGGGTGTGTTTAGTCACAGGATAGTGGCCTTCTAATGCCCATTGCTTCTCTGGGAAAGATTGATTGGTGTTCATTTTTACTGCCTTCCCTGCACATACAGGGCCAGGGCTGCAGAGCATCAGGCCTGCAAACCACAAACCGGAGCGAGGAGGTGGGAAAGAACATCTCACAGGAGGGCCCAGGGCCGGGGAAATGGAGGCGGTTTCCTCTTAAAGAAATCCATCTCTCGAAACAGAGTCCAGCAGCATGCCGTACGTACATTTGATTCCAGAAGAGGGGCCAAGGAAGCAAATGTGAGTGCTGAGATACAACTGAAGGGCCCCTTGCTAAGTACAGCTTATCTTACAAACAGAAAGCAACTCTGGCTTGGGACTCTCTCCCTCAAAAACTGCAGTAGCCAGAACTCTGCCCGAAGAATTAGGCCTTATAACCAGCCTGACACCAAAATACAAAGATGTAATTACTACCCATTAAAGCCGAATGAGTAAAAAAAAAAATCTTCCCTATTGAGCACATAAAACCTATCTACCGCCTTTGTATTAAACTACTAAATTGTTTTTAAGAGGCAATTGCTATGAAAACAGACAAATGAACTCTATATGTGTGTACATGTATGCACACGTATACATGTGCATGCGCACACATGCGCGCACACACTCACACACACCAGTCACAGGAGCCCTAAATCCTGTACACTACCTCTATCTGGTGAGATGACCGAATCCCTCCCCAGGCGGTGGAGCAGAGACCGAGGTGTTATCACCCTCCCCATTGCCCTGGCCCCACTGTGGGTTCCCAGGTACTGTGGGACTAGGGACCAGCGGGCTCTTCCACACAATGCTCTGAGCAGGTGCTCCACACAACAAATGAAGAGGATGTATCCCATGTGGGGCTCTCCATTCCAAATATGTCTATAAACAAATTTAGCTCACAGGGTGATTAATTTGCAGAACCCCTCTGAGAATAAGCCAGACTCTGTAGTCTAATGCCTTCAGCCAGTTACTCCCGGAAAGTCAGCCAAACACCACAAGATCCTGCCCCCAGAAAACTGCCAGAGAACCTAGGGGTTGAGTTACAATGCACACAGGCTCCTACTGGATTCAAAAACTGGTTTCATGAAAAAGAACCACGGTGGTGGAGGGCAACCGGGCTTAAACCCAGCCTGCCTCCAGCAGACAGCCAACATCCCACCATGAGCATCTCAGAAGAACAGAGAAGAATCGCAAAGACACCCTTCCTCGCTCTAACGGCAGGGCAGCTGTGAGTGCTTGGAGCTGCCATGGGGCCAGGTCCAGTCTGAGCCAGGAGAAGGAGTAGAGACCTTCTGTGGATACCACAGTTGTAAGTGTTCTCCTTGAGACCTTTGGAGACATTGTTTTTTCTTTCCAGTGAATGAAAAGAAGGGCCATTGACAAGCTTCCCCTATGAACTCTGGGTGACCCCTGGGTGCCTGACCTCTGCCCAGGTCTGCCAGCCTTTTATGCTTCCTTTCTCTAGCATAGCTTCTTACTGTGGATTTGAAGTTGACAAATAATACAAGTTCATTCCCTGCTGAGGGGTGGGGGGGGCGCGTGAAGGGAGAGAACTTATGCTACCAAACCTAGCACCACCCAATATGCACAATCACACCAGGCCGTGTAACCTGGGTGCATAGATCTTTGCACACACACACACACACACACACACACACACACACACACACCCATTCACACCCCTGTGTGAAGAGTATTGCTGTGGTGCCCTGAGTGACAACAGGCTGAAGTACTTCCTGGCTGATATAGAATATTTATATCCCATTACTTTGTGGGACTCTAGCAGATTCCTTCCATTTTAAAATTGTACATACACACATGCATATATGCACACATACACATACATAAATACACACGTGTTCTTAAAGTTGGAGACAGTTCAAAGGGATTTATACCCATCACAACAGTGCTAAGGTGTTGTTTATGATCACATTATTTGCCCATATCTGACTGTTCTCGATGCCAGTACCTTCCCAGGTAATAGTAAAACATAGCAGACGAAGCCAGACATGTTTTACTGTTATTTTCACGTAGCTAAGAACTGAAGCAGGGCAGGCTCTTACGGAGTATTACACAGTTTACTGCATTAATAATAGGATGCCCCACTGCTGTGACACATTCTGTACTTGAAATAAATATTAGTCACAATACTTGCGTTTTAACTCCATATATTTTAAGGCTGAGCTGTAGCGATGACACAGGCACAGGGGTGACTCGCCAATAAGGCACATTAACCACTTTGAACAGAGCCTTCTCTTCGGCACAGTGTCCATTGATATGTCGTGCCATTTCTTGCTATGAATCTTACCGCTGGCTTTTTAAAAATAGTAAAATGTAATAAATACAGGTTTCTGAAAAGTTCACATTCCCAACTCGGGAGTGTGTACTGACCTTCACCGCTGAGTTAATTTATTTCATCACATCTTGCTGAAGATGCATTTTACTTTTCACTAAAAACTGAGAATATTTTTTATAACCAAATTCTCTAAAATCCAGCCTCGTTCCCTGGTCCATCACAATCTTCTGTCCACCCTCACCTTCCAACCAGCTTCTGTATAGAATTTATAGGCATGCAACTATTTGACCTATATTTTCCAGACACTGTTTTCTCCAGCAAGAAGCTGGGGAACACACCTTTAAGACTGCAGCCAGCACGCTGAGGCAGACATGCCCATGCCTCTATTTCAAATTTGGAAAAGGCATGTGAGATTCAATATGGAGCTGGTGGTAGTGTTGACCTGCTGGGAGCAGAAGGGGATAAAAGCCTGTGCTGGTAGCTTTCAGGGATTCACTTGGCTTTTTTCCTGCAGAATGTTCCACAGTCGCAAGAGCTAGGGAATCCTGCAGTATATTTCCCAGCAAAAAAAAATGAAAATAATAACAATTTTTAAAACTACAGCTGAACAATTGAGACTGGGCTTCTTTCCCCCCACCCCTTCAAAAAACAAAGACAAATCCTTGTCCGTGTTGTTAGAGAATCTTCATGGGCCTGGAGAGGAAACAGTGTCTATCATCTAAGGAAACTGCGAACTGCCGCAGCCGTGTTGGGTGAACAACAAAGCCGGCCCCGACAGGACAGGCTGGGGACCGGAAGAAGGTAAGCAGGAAGAAAGGCCTTCCTAGGAAGCGAGGGCAGAAAGACCATCAAAGTTGTGGATCTCCCTCACTGTTAGTTTATTTCACAGTGGAACAGTGGCAACTATAAACAATTTAATGCTAATTAAAACAGAAATCCAATCCAGATATTCCCAAGCCAGAACATCCACGCAGGTGATTTAATGCAGGAAAGTACTAAGCAGATCTGAGCTCAAAACTCCCCCTAAAAATGACCTCCTTTTCCTTGCCTGACAATAGCCATTAAGAATGGTAACTGGAAGCCTGCTTACTCCAATCTCAGGGAACAGCAGTGATGGACTTCCCTAAGTCCATAAACTTAACAGTGTACTTCTTCAGTAAAGTTAAAATGTAAAAAGGGCTTCAGGTATCCCAACACAACTCAGTATTCGTCCATGTCTGTTATATGTTATATGTTATATAAAATAGGAGCACACAACTCAGTATTCGTCCATGTCTGTTATATGTTATATGTTATATAAAATAGGAGCACACAACTCAGTATTCGTCCATGTCTGTTATATGTTATATGTTATATAAAATAGGAGCACGCAAGCCTAACCTTTTAAGACACTATCACCTATCACTTTGGTCATCCACAGAGCACTGTGTTTTAAATGCACAAGAGCCCAGCCTGCAAGTGTGGGCTTTTACACACCCACTAGACTTCCCCAGTAGCAAACATTAACAGCTGGATTTAAAAGGGAACAGGACCCTGGTTGGTACAATTCACCACGAAGACTGTGTTCAGCCCCTTCCTCCGGGCAGCACTAAGATTTTTAAATTTGGGGGGTGGGTCACATAAATAAATCAGCAGGCATGGCACCACCAGCATACCACCCTGGGGCCTGCCATCTCCAGAAGGGACTGTGTGACTCCTTCAGTTATCATTCCTCCAGGTATGTGAGCAAGCACACACCTATGCACTCTGCCTCCCAACAAATCCACTCCAAATACAAACACACACACACACACACACACATGAATGTGTACACGTGCGTGCACACACACATACACGCACGCACACACGCGTGCATAAACAGCATCCCACGAAGAGGACAAGGGCTCCATTTTCACCTCGATATCTCGCTTGAACATTCCTAGCCATGAGGTCTGCATGATTAGAGAGTATTAAGAATCTTGAAGACGACTGGTGGTGGTGGTAATTTTACAAAATTAGTCTTTTTAGAAAGAAAAAGAGGAAGGAAGGGAGGAAGAAAGGAAGGAAGGAAAGCTCAAAATAAAAACAAACAACCACCACAACTAAAAAATAAAGAAATAAAATCAAAACAAGGCTATATGAAAAAGCAGTCACGCTGTATGGAGAAGCTGCTTTCCTATGGCAAGAAAAAGGCCCTGAAGTGTGTACACTTTAACCTTTCCATCTACCTAACTGATGTCATAACAATGACACTTAGTGTGTCTCAGGGACAAATGATACTTCCAGGCTGTATACAGTTCAAGGAGTGTTATCGCTCCAGCAAACTGTTGTCCCAAAAATTATATTCATTGCTTTTCAAAATGTTATCAACTTAATAAATAAATACCTTCCTGGGTGAAAAACACACTGATGCTTCATTGTGTTGGTGAGGACCTTCTCTATCAACCTATTGATAAAAACTTAAAAAATCACCTAGTTCTACTCTGCCCAGCCACACCTTTCCGGTGAGTATGTCAAGCATCTGATGTTTACATTTTACCACCCTGCTCCCTCAGGTCAAATTCTTTCCTTAGATATTGTGTCAGCAGCCCCCTGTTACCTTTAATCAATACTAAAGTAATATCATGTTAAAATATATCTACCACCTCACTACAAAGGTATTCATTCACAAATGTCTCAACGCTTCATCACATACCCATGTTGTCTCTGGTTCTCGTAATCTTCAATAGTCTGTGTCTTTATCTATTGGTGTTATTGTCATAGATGCTATTCTTGACTCGGAAAAAAAATGAGCTATGAAAAAAGTCATATGCCCCTGAGCCAAGAGACCATCCCTACCTAGTCAAGGGCACTGCCCTTCCTGGTGGACAGGTAGGCGGTGGGAGGTGCTACCTCCTTCCTAAGAAGGTGCCAATAATATGCCTTCTGTTCTTTGTCCACTGTGAACTTGAGCCTGTCTTGGAATAATTCACCATTACTTTTACAGGGTTTTCCAAGAGGAACTAGGACAACAATAAGAGTATGTCGTGAGGGCAGGCTGCCCGGATGGGGACTCTCACCCGAGGCTCCTGTGCACAGGTGCGGCTTCTGCCCTTGGCTAAGTGGGGCTTGTCTAGTTAACGACTTACAATGATGAAAGTGTTTTGAACCATAGTCTCGTAGAAGATTGTTCTAGACCTGGCCTCTCAGGGAACATATATCCACCCTGAGCTGGGCACAAGCACATTTAATCAGCAGCTAATAACCGCACGGGAGGAGCTGCTCCCCTCATAAATCAATGTGCAAAATTGCTAATACACTAGTTATCGATTAGCACACCAACACTCATTTTGAAGCTATAGCTAAGAACTAACAAAGTGACAAGGGTAAAGTGTTATTTCTTTCACACGCAGACAGCTGGGCTGGAAAAAACGACTCCAGCCGGCAGTAATTCTTAATTGACACCTGTCAAGATAATGGCGCAGTCGCAGCTGCTGCAGGAGAATCTGTCCCTCGCTCTGTTCATCTGTCAGCTTTAATACCCTTCCTATGCACATATTTTTTTCCTTCACCCTAATCTACCTAAATTGTCCTGGCTTTTGTTTGAAACCTGGGTTTTGGTAGCAACTAATCCCTTCCTAATATCTGCCCGTCTCAGATTTAATAATCTCACACATAGTATTCATAAAGTCAAGGTTTCAGGGTTTGATTATGAAAATGAAAAGGTGATGGGGGGTATGCCTAAAAAGCAGAAGAACTCAGCGAGGTAGTATTACTGAATTCCCTGTGTATATTTAAATTTTTTTAAACTTATTTTGGATCTTCTCACTTCCAGACAGAAGGATGCTACTATCCTGCCTGCACCCTGACTTATACTGGAGACTATTCAATACCTCCAAGCCTCTTTCCACCTTGCACAGGTGTAGACACATGCTCGCATAATATTGTGTATGGAGGGCAAAAGTCTGGCAACATTGCAGAAGAGAGGCGGGTTCAAATACATAGCTGCACAGGGTTTCCTTTCACTACAAAGAAATCCTGCTTTGTTTTTTTTTTTTAAGGAGAATCCCAGAATATATTATTTGCAACTGTCCTAGTGACTCCAGAGTACAGCAGTCTTCTCTCCTTTTGTCTGTTGAGAGAGCTGCCATGGAGAGGGACCCATTTGGTTTATAAATTAGAAGGAAAAGACAAAGGTGGGGGCTCAGGAGGGTGGGGGAGAAAGAAGCTGCTTTTTAATAATTTAATTCAAAATTCCCACATAGCTTAAGTTGTTTGCCTCTGATGAAATTATTGTCCCAAGTTCCTTTGTCAATTCAGATCCACACAATCAATAATTATCTATTTCTTGAGATGTTCTGTTTGTTCATCTTTCCTAAGGCCCAAAGAGCTCCCTGCAGGGCCTGAGGGCTTTCTCCACCCACAGGGACCCTGGTCTAGGCCTCAGCAGCCAAGACGCTTGGCAACCCCTGGCTGGGGCTCTTCCCTCCACAGCTGGAGCTCGCCTCCAAGACAGGCACCATTGATCAGGAATGTGCTGCTGATGGCACTCACTGTACATGATCAGCCAGCACACAGCAGTTAACCTTTGCCCTTGGCCTCTTCCACAGCAGGGCTGGCATGTAGGTGGGGTGAACACACCCAAGCTGAAAGAGGAGTGAAGGCCCAGCCCAGCAGAAGAGGCCTCTCCAGAAGCAGTTAAAGCCACAACCCCTGACCCTACGCCGAGGCCTCCTAGCTGCTCTCTCTGCCTGCCCGGGCATCACTTCAGATGCAGTCCTGGGTTCAGCTCCATCGCCAACATGCCTGGGAAACCATCAGCAACACCAGCTTACAAGATCTATGCCACATACATCCATCAAATGACCAGAACGGGGCTGAGCATGTCCAAAACAACATTCTGGATCCAACCAAAGGAACCATCCTGTCCAGCATGCAGGGAGGTGCCCAGAAATGGGAATCCTGGCTGCTAGGACCCAACCTAACTTTTTGAAATCTGTTATGACTCCCATTACATTAACATACAATCTCTTAACTTTCTACCCAAATCCATTTTTACTTACATTGGGCCTAGAACAGCTTATCACAACCATAAATAAACCTCAAGAGCCTCTCCTAGGAGACAAGAATACCATCATTTTTTTTAAAAGAGTAATTCTGAAGTATACTACACAACTAGATGTTTTTTAAATACATTATCATAATATTAACATAATAAGCAATGAAAGAAAATTATCCATTGTTTGCTAACAGTTATGCAAAAGAGATGCTGGGGAGTAGAAAATAAGACATGCCTACAATTAAAAAAAGATATTTCGG